>NC_091806.1:37845833-38148863 GCF_041296235.1 Equus asinus | reverse complement strand
TTCTATGTGGGATGCCATCACAGCATGGCTTGATGAGTGGTGCATAGGCCCACGCCCAGGATCCGAACCGGGAAACCCCAGGCCGCTAAAGCAGAGTGAGAGAACTTAACCACTTGACCATGGGGCCAGCCCCTAAGGGAGATGATGTTTTAAAGGAATTTGACAATAGAGAAGAAGTGAAGGATGACTCAATAGTTAGACAGGAGTAAGAAATCAAAAATAGCTTTTTAAAAAACATTTTTATTCAATTATAGAAACAAGAGAACACAAGTAATGTATGCACAGCACCAGCATCCAGATCAAGCAAAGGAACATTTCCAGGAACCCATAGGCCCTCTGGGTCCCCTGCCAATTTCTATCCCAAAAGGTAACCACTATCGTGATTCTAACACTACATGTTAATTTTGCTTGCGTTTAAAGTTCTTTATATACATGGAATTATGCAGTATGTGCTTTTTCTCATGACTTTTTCTTCCCCCTGTACATTATGTTTGTGGGATTTATTGATATGCCTGCGTGTAATTGCGATTTGTCCAGTCACATTGTGGTACAGTACTCCATTGTCTGAATATCGCACAATTTTTATTTTGTCTCTTCCACTGTTTGTAGCCTTTTGGATAGTTTCCTTTTGAGGGCTGTTATGTGTATTACTTCTTTGACCATTTTTGTATATGTCACTTGGAAAATGTACACATGCATTTCTGTTGCACATTCCCCTCTGGGATATGACCCAAAGCCTAGACCCAGGAAGCAATATTAAGAACCTCTTTATTGGGTTCATCATATTCTTTACTCCAACACAGTAATAAAATTGATATTATTTCCCTGTTTTCTGGTAAGGAAGATTGGCCCTCAGCTAACAACTGTTGCCAATATTCCTCTTTGTTTTCTCCCCAAAGCCCCAGTACATAGTTGTATATCATAGTTGTAAGTCCTTCTAGTTCTTCTTTGTGGGATGCCACCACAACATGGCTTGCTGAGATGTGTGTAGGTCCGCACCCAGGATCCGAGCCATCAAACCCTGGACTGCCAAAGCAGAGCACGCGAACTTAACCACTATGCCACCTGGCCAGTATTATTTCTATATGTCTAATTTCTTATTTAATCTAGAACTTAGATTGTAAAGAGCATTGTGAATAATTATAATATTTGGATCAAGATAGTTAAGAATAAAGTCATTAAATGAGATAGAATATTAAGCCATATTCGATCGACGGAAATTCAATTCATTCAATTGGCAGAAATGGAGCCATATATTTTCAAAGTGTTTTTAATTACAGTGTTTTTGCAATCTCTAATATCTAATATTTAAGCAATATGAGTGTGAAAATAATACAGAAACAGGGCCTGTATAGCCACATAGACTTAGCCAATTCACACTAGCACAAGAGTGCACATTTTCTCTTCTTACTTATGGATAGATGAATCACTTTCTTCTCAGTTTACCTAGAGAAGTTTATGAGGTTTATGGCCTTTTTGGAAGACTGACTAGTAAAATTTTACTGACCTGGGCTTTCGAGAAATTATTTTCAAGAGCAATAAAACTACTCAACAAAAGCTATTTTTTTAAGTTTCTTTCAGTGTCTAAAGTAGCTTAAATTTCAGGAAAATCTAATCACACTGCCATGAGCATTGGGTTTCTCCTCCTTTTTTCTCTAAGGCCAAGAGCTACTCATATCCATGACCTTGAAGAATTCTTTTTGACTTGTTGGATATTATCTTGTGACCACGGCAAGGAAAACGCACTCTAGAAAAGATAAAGTTTGTTAGTAGTTTTTTTTAACTCTGATTTAGGACGCTTTCGTTGCATATTTATAATATATCCCCCCCAAATGTTGTACAGTATTAGCTCTTCCAACTTTACCGTAATATATAATTGCATCAGTATTAGTTCAAACAAGTGCCATTCTCCAATCATGTCACCATTTTCTGATAAGATCATAGTTGCATCATAATTTATTCAATCCTTTAAAAATTTTTTTTTTAACTATGGCTTTTAGAGGAAAGGAAAATGTTTTAAAATTATAATGTCAAGACCTAAGAGGACCTAAGGAAGAATGCAGGAAAGCATGAACAGAACAGAGACATCCTAGTAAAACCTCATCACATGAGCAAGTGCACTGGACCATGGAGAATCTCGAGGGAGGCAGGTGACTATTCACCACAAGAGTGAGATGCAAGTTCTCATTCTCAGCCCATTAGTCTGTATCATTCATTCTCCATATAATTTTGTCCAAGCCTTAGTTCTTTCATAAAGGGTTGTGCCAGGTGATGTCTAAAGCCATCTAGCTTCTTATTAAACAATTCTGTAACTGGTTTGCTGCTCAGGCGGCACCAGCCAATCTCAGATGACCAGAGTGTCATCATGAAGGAGCCCATTAACTGAACTCTCTTCTCACTGCAAAAGTCGCCTTTCATGTGCACTTCATGACCACTAATTGACTCCTCTTTCTGCTACTGGTTAGACCTCGATCATCATACCTCAAATCTTGGGACCCAGCAGATATCATGTGACATGTCAGTGTACTCACCCCAGAGTTCTTGGAGTAGACCAGTTTCCACCAAAGGACAGAAGCATAGGCAGCGAGTAAGAGCTCTAGCACAGTGAAGGTGAGCATCACCACCAGCACACCCTGCAAACCAGGACAGGAATGATCAGTGCCATAGGCTAGCTCCTGTGCCTGACTTAGAGGGGTCTGGGGGATGAAGGCTGTAGCAGTGGACAGAATAAGGGACACAGAAAATTGTTAATTCTCTTTGCTGCTTTCTCTTTTGGATCTCTTAACAGAAGGAAAATAGGTAGCAATGGGTCCATCTCAAAACCTTGATATCCCACATTTTGAGTTAAGAATAATCCTTCATTTATCTCTATTTCTTTTATTATTTTCTTTTTTCTTTGGTGCTTTTTATTGTCATGATGATTCTATGTGTGGATTTGTTTTTATTCATCCTTCAACTGTCTCAGTGCATTCCTTCAGACTGAAATTTCATGTCTTTTTTGAATTTGGAAAGATTTTCAGTTATTTCTCTTTGCATACGCCGTCTCTCCCATGCTGTCCTACTGGAACTCAAATTAGAGGTGTGTTGGAGTTTTTCACTTCACTATATCTTCTGTGCCTTTTAACTTCTCATTCATGTTTTCCAAATTTTTATCTTAGTGTGTTGTATTCTGTGTGATTTAATCAGAGCTAAATTTCGTTTCACTCTTTATTTCTTTGGGTATGTTGAATCTGCTATTTAACTGATGTGCTAAATTTTTAATTTCAAAGATTATAATTTTCATATCTAACCATACTATTTAGTTCTTTCTCGATTCCACTTGTTCTTTTTTCTTGCTGTGATGTTCTTTCATTTTGGTTTCAATTCCTTTTTTATATCTTTAATCATTTAAAATGTTTTCATTATAGCCTTTTTCAAATTATTATAGAATCTCCAATTCTAGGGCAACTAACTGTCATGTTTGTTCCATTTGCTGCTGTTCCTTATTTTTTTTTTCATGTTTTTCAAGATATTTTTGTTCTTAGATAATTTCAATGTGTGGGTGGCGGGGAGGGGAATCTTTGATACGCAGGAGACTCATAAACTGCGTTTATGGACATTTCCTTAGATGGTAGTTTTAGGTTTGATTCTGGTAGAATCTTAGAAGTTTCATGGATCCGGGAACAGATTTTAAGTTAACCCTTTTGAATTTGGATATCACACCTGCCCAAGGCTTGGTGAGATAATTTCATCCTAGAAACCTTTATGGCAGAGTTTCTTGAAGTTTCGTGGGATGTTGGGCAGAGTTTTCCTTGTTTTATTTTCATAAACAGGGTAAATATTCAGTCTCAGCTTCGAACATTTTTGCAGGGCACTCAGGGTGAGCTCGCTGCTTCCTGTGGGCCTAAAGAACCTCAAATCCCATCATGGCATTAACATTGCATGATCCCAGCCTCTAATACCTGTATTCCTATCCAGCCCTCCCTGATTTTCTGGTCTCAGTTCTTGTTTGGTTATCTGATCTTGGGGTGCTTCTTAGTTTCTGGAACCTAAGATGTCCTTCTTTCTTGATTTTTCCTTCCTTCCACCCTCTCTTCCTTCCTTCTTCCAACCTGAGATATATATTTTGAATTTTTTTAATTTGTTACTTTTGCCCAGGTTATCTTTGTGTTAATAAAGAAAGAGTGGATCTTTGGGGTCCACTTAGTCTGCTGTGTTGCAACTTCTCTGATGTTGCAAGCAGTTCCCTTTGGCTCGAGTTATCTGAGAATGGGAGGGAGTTTGATGTGTTGAGATTAGTTTTCATTACATTAAACTCCCAATATCCTAGCGGGGAGGATGCCTCTCCCACTCACATTGCTTTCCCGGACATCTGCCCTACACCGGGGTCATACTGTCTCCACGGCTTCCTCATGCTGATTTCTAACCAGATGGGTCTCTGTGCTCTTTCACTTCCTCCATCTCTTGGATCAAAGAGGTTACTTTTGATAATCTCTGGGTTACATGGGCAGACTCATAGAAGGCCATGAGTCCAGAAACTTGCCAATGTTCTCTGAGATTCATGAATCAGATTGAGCCAAGGGAAAAGAGATATTGCCTTTGTCTCCCAGGCTCCTACTAGGAGGAGTCCCAAAGGAAGAAATCTTTCTCCTTAAAGGGCCAAAGTTTATGGTTTTAAAACTATGAGTTTATAGAGAGGATTGACTAAGCCAGGAATGTCACCATCAACAATAGTGACCAATGAGTTTGGGGGAAATCTAGCAAGAAAATGCTGCCCAGAGATGACATTTCTGCTAGGAGTGGAATCCATTGGTGGCCATCTCCTATCTTCCTCTCACTGCCTGTAAGCACTGCTGGGCCAAAGTAGAATAATTGTGTGTTTGGGCTAAAGGTTCAAGTTCTGTGCCTACCTTAGTGTAGGATACATTAATCTCGATCAAATAAAATTCACATAAAGGGGGATATTTCCTGCCTGCATTGAGGAAAAAATATGCCTGCTCAACAGAGGGGGAACTTTGAGAGTTCAACCTATTAAAAATGGAATATTTATTATTTAAGAGAGACTGCTGAAGGGATAGACTACCCACAGCCTTTCTTGATCTCCTTTTTTGACTTTGCACAGCATATCTCCCATATTGTGCAGTCTGCCGACAGGCCTCTTGCAACCATAATTGGTTTTTTTCTGTCTGTCTCTGGGCATTCAGACCAACAGGGCTAGAGACTGCTGAGAAAGCAGAGATTATGCAAAAGGGAGACACCGAGACTTCACATGACAGGATATTCAATCTGAAACTACTTACTATTAGGCTGATGCCAGCCAGGAAACACTCCTTGACTTCATATGTCGAATAATAGTACCTCGAATAAGGCAATGAAGATAGATATTCCTTTCCTGATTCACACTGTTGAGACGCAGTCCTCAGGGCTACCAGGCTGTCAGCGAGGAGGAGGAGGCCTGCTCCAGCGGCCACAGAGCTCACTGCACTGGAGGTCAAGCTGCTCATGGCCTGGAAGAGAAATTCCGCATTGAGATCTCATCAGAGAAGCAGCATGGGACGCTGTTATCCCTCAATCCATGGGTCTCTTTCTCTAATATCCGTATTTCTTGGGGGCACAGGCTGTGTTTTATTCATCTCTGTATCCCTCCTCACTATCTAGTTTATCGCCTGACGTAATTAGTCAATGTTTGTTGAATGAGAGAATGCATGAATAATGCCTCCTTGGGGATAAGGGTTCGGGCTTCCTGACTCTCTGCAGCGCTGAAGACAGAGATGGTACTGCTTAGGCCCCTGCCAGCAGCTCCCTTGACTTCCTCAACAGCCTTAGAATCATTCTGCTGCTTTAAGGACTTCTAGAATATGGCCTGTGGTTCCTCCTGGGATGATCAATCTATGGCTTCTCGTTCCATAAAGAAGTAGCTTCAGAGAAAAGGCAGAAGCAAACTGGAGAAGTTGGAACATCTACCTGGAGGTGGACCAGGCCTACAAGAACCACATTCACGACACTCTCTGCTGGGTCATAGTCTACACTTTGGGGTAAAAGGCTCTCACAGGATTTGATTTCTCTGCAAAGACACTGATGGAACAGACTCTGTGCCAGGTTCCCGGCGAATGCTCTTTTCTGTTTGAAATCACTGTTGGATACTGTGTGTTGGAGAGGATGATTTCCCTGCCCTCTTCCTCTTTGGCCCAGTAGCTATATGGCTTCAAGTGCTGAGTCCCTGAAGGCAAAGCAGACTGAACAGGCAGTGCCTTTGCCCAGAGCTACCACATGGGCAATGGAGCCCACACATTGTCTTATCTCCCGTATGTGGAGTCCACTTCATGTCAGGTCATCCCAAGTACACTTTTCCCTTTCAGTGTATTCAGGGCAGTTGGGAAGCCACCTCTGAGATTCACATGTTTATCTTCCACATTTTGTAAGTGAGAAACTAAAGCCCAGACAAGGAAGGAACTTTTTCAAGCACACAGATGGGTCAACGAGAGTGCTGGGACAGGAGTACACATTTCCTGATTCAAAGTCCGGAACTCTGACCCCATCCAATGCTATGAACTCTTTAAAACCCTGTCCACTGTTTCTGGGTTTTAGACTCCAGCTTCAAGTGTCAGGAGCATATACTGGCCTTGTATACCATCTTATGTGCCCTCACTCATGGCTAACCAGACTGTGTATCTTCCTGTGTCAGGATGTGGCTTTTCCCTAAGTCATCTTTGTGGGTGTGTGGCCGGGGAGAGTGAAAGGTTGCTATGGAGAGGATCAAAGGCCTCAGCTGCTTTTCTCACCCACTCCTTACCTTTGTCAGGAAAGCGCCTACAATCCGATAATTCCTTGTTTTAGAGGGGTTGGAGGACATAGCCACAGGATCTAAGCCCACACACTTCTGCCTCTGACCCTGTCATTTAGGGAAATTGACTCATTATGAGGCAGGTTTTTCTAGAAAAAGGATCTCTAGGCTCTAGCTGGGATGGTCATCTGCCCTATTCAGGGCCAAGATAGCAAGTTATAAAGAGTCCATGGTGTATTTAAAACTTTCTACTGTTTAAACAATTAAGGCAAACTTTCTCCCAAATTGGAATATGGTCCAGGAGCACCATTTTGTGGGGGAAAGAGCACCCGTCTAGAAGTCTAGGAATTTGGGTTCTACTCCTGGTTCTGCCAGGAGAGAACTTGGGCTCCCTCACCTGCTCTGAGCCTTATTGCCCTAAACTGTCAAATGGTGATTTTTGAACTAGAAGAATTAACTGTGATGTTCCTTTTATTCCAACCACCTGAGATTTAACGGTTCTCATACTTACAAACGCCTTAGCTGATTTTTTCCCAGAGATAATTGAGAGGAATCCAGTAACAGCAAACTGCTCAGAAAAGAGAGAAATGATCACTTCAGTTGTCTTGTGGAAATATGGTCACCATGTTACTGTCAATCACTCAATCACTGTGTAATGTGGAACTTTTAGAGATATAACACTGTAGGAATGGTGTGGATCCATATTGATAGCGAGGCCTGATTTTCACCTCCAGGATGCTTACATTAACTCTGAAGACTAGGCAGATGCACAGAGGGTGAAATGAACTTTTCATTCAGTACCTGATGAGTGGATTATTTTAAACTAGAGGGAGTCCAATGGCCTCATCAAAGCCCCAAAGAAGGATGTGAAAAATCTTCCACTTTTCCAGAGGTATGCTGTCGGGCCAGGTAAGAAATGCTGTCCTGGTATGCGCACTGTATTACCTTCCCCTCTTGTCTCCTGCCCCAACTGGTCATGCCCTGAGATGCTCACACAGGAGGATGGATTAAGCCCCTCTGCTGTTCTTCCTAAACTGGAGAGACATGAAGTGGGATGATACAGAGAGGAAGTTTGGGGCCTTGGCTTTCTTCTCCTATCTTCCTGCCTCTTGGAACTGAGTCACGCCATGACTTAGCACCCAGTTAGCATTTATAAAGCATATCCCCTCTTGGTGACCCCACTCTACTCACACACAGAGCTCCTCCAAAGGGGTACCCGGACATTAAAATGGTGGAAACTGCTGGGTTGAAGTTAGAAGAGTAGGGAGCAGAAATCAAAATGGCCCCCAAACTTGAAATCGTCATGGAACACAGGATATGGATAGTCTACAAGAGACAAGAAGGAAAATTCTAGAACACACTTTAAACAGATGAAAGTTATGTACATTATGAATTATAAAGAGTCTAAAAATATTATAATTTTTCATATTAAGGAGTAAAAAAAGTGTTCAGGAAGCCAATAGACATTGTCTGAGAGAAAGTCATGTATATCTAACCTCTTTTCTTTTCAGATAAGTTTATTCAACTAGCAAATCAGGGAGTGATAATATACGCATTTTAACTTTATTTTGAGAAAGATATTTGACAAATCTTTTTTGGTTCTAGAAGAAGATGGAGAATATTTTTCTGGACAGTAGTCTAATTAGATGGATATAGAAAGTACACTTATCAAGGGAGTATTAAACAAAACCTCAATTTCAATTGAAACAAAATAGAACAGGAAGTCTTCTGTGCTATAATTCATCTTATCATATTCATCATTGGATTTTAATAATAATAATAATTTTAATGACACCAATGACAATAGCAATAGCCTACATTCTTTGAACACTTTTTACGTTCTGGCTATTAATCTCATTATTTGCTGATGAGAAACATGAGGACCCAGGAGTTAAAATAACTTGTACAAACCCATACAAATGACCAACTGGAAGAACTAGGATTTCAGCCCTCTTACTAGAGCCCACACTATTACTCACTGTTTCAAATGCATATGAAAGATTATGCAAACATAGGAGAAATAACTTAAAATCAAGAAAATTCAACATTCCTACAATTAATATTTATTGAATGTTGATTGTATGCCAGGCATCAGGGGAATAAAGCAAATGAAAATTGCTGCCACCGGACATGTATTATGTCCTTTGCAGATAAGTTCCTTGGAAAGTAGAATGAGCTAAGAGTGGAGTAGTAGACAATTAGGCCTGAGAAATAGTAGGGGCACGGTGCAAACTATGTAGGGCTTTGCAGGCTATTTTACCAACTTTGCCTTTCATTCTGAGTAAAAAGGGAAGCCCAGTGGATAATTTTGATCAAAGCAATTACATGATGCAATGTATATTTTCAAAAGATCATTCTATCTGCTTTGCTGAGAATAGATTTTAAGGAAACAGAGCAAGGAGATAAATAGGGAGAGTAGTATAATAATTCACATGTGAGATGATATTGACTTGAAAGAAGACGATAGTAGAAGTAATGAGAAGTAGTTGGATTCTAGATGTATATGAAGATTAAACGTATAGGATTTGCTGACAGTTTGAATGTGGATGACGAAAGAGAGCAATGAAGCTTACCTCCAAGGGTTTTGGCTTGAGCATCGAAATGATGGAATTAACATTGATCTGAGATGGTGAGTACTGTATGAGGAGCAGGTTTGGGGATGAAGACAAGGATTTCAATCTGGCAGAGGTTAAGGGAGAGATGTCTAGTAGATATCCAAGTGAACATGTACATAAGCTGTTGGATATTTGAGTCTTAAGTTTGGAGGAGAGATCCAGGCAAGGGATACAGTCTTTTCTATAAGTGAAGACAACGTTTAAAGCCATATTACTGAATGAGGTCACCATTGTGGAAGATATAGAAAGAGAATGAAATCAAGGACAGAACTATGAGCACTCTAAATGTAGGATCAGAGAAATAAATAGAAACAGTAAAGGAACATAAAAGGAGCAGCCAAGAAGGAAGGAGAAAAACCAGAGTAATATGATGTCCACGAGCGAAGTGAATAAACTGTTTCAAGTAGGAGAGAGTGGCCAACCGCACCAAACACTTCAATTAGCTCAAAAAAATTAACAATGGAGTCTTGGAAATTGAGTTAGTAATGTGGAAGAAAGGGGACAAATGCCATTGCATATGATTCAAGAGAAAATATCATTCAAGAGTAATGGGAGACGTTGACTTCCTACCCTTTAGAGGAACGTGGCTGGGGAGGCAAGTAGTGAATGGGGCATTAGCTGGAGGGTGTGTGAAGTTAAAAGTTTTTGTTTTTGCTTTTATGTTTTCAAGATGGGAGAATTTTCAGTAAGATTCTGGGCTGATGAAATTGATAAAGAATAATTATGCAGGGGAAATTACTGGAACAAGCGATAAGGGATTGGATCTGTTGCACCAAGGGAGAGTTTTCATTAGTTAGAAGATGGACATTTTATTCTTAGCAATGGGGAGGGGAGAAAGAAATACAGCTACAGAGGTGGGTAATTGTAGAAATGTACCACATTGTGGACATCCTTTCCAGATTGTCTCAATTTTCTTAGGATTATAGAAAGCAAGGTAATCAAAAGAAAAGGAAGAAGCATTAGAAGTTTGAGGAGAAAGAACATATGAAATAGTTTTCTGGGATAATGGGAAAGTGAATGGATGAAAGAAATATCATGTACTTTTTATGCAGCTTTTACAGTCCATTGGTTAGAATTAAACCAACGTCACAGTTTTTAAGAGTATGCTCTAAGGAGATGAGGACAAGTCTGTTGGGGGTGTTCACAAGAGAGTGAACTATGGGATCTTTGTGAACTAAGGAAGTGAGTGTAAGAGGAAGTAAGGCTCTGTGAAAAAGGTGTATTATCAATCATTTGCAGTGAGGTTAAAGAAAGAGTCAACGTTGAGTCAGAGGGAGTGATCTGGAAAGATTAGAGTTGGAGATTGGAGAATGGATTGCTTGAAATGTAGATAATGCAGGGTTTACTTCTATTAGTATTCATAAGGTTGTGTGTACAACTACAGGAATGTTTGTCTATGGAAGGATGGACAAGACTCTTGGGGAGAAGAGGTCAAGGAAATGAGAGGTCGTGATAGTGGAAGGATCATAAACATGAATATTAAACTAGCCAAGGCTTATGGTAGAAACTCTACTGGAGGGAGTGATAGTGACTGAGGAATCAATATCTTGGTGGGAAAAAGGTGAAGGACCCGGGAGAGTGAAGGAAGTGGGAATGCACTGAAATTTGTCTTTGTTTCTCCAATATATCATAAGGGCTATGAGAATAGGGCTCTTTTGTGTAAAAATAGTGACTGGCACATTAAAGGTGCTCAATAAGTGATACATGAATGTATGAACAAATAAATATATTTATAATATCTCTTATTAAGTTGCTAAAGCAAACAATGAAATGTGTTTATGATTATAGCTGTGTGTAGGCTATCTTGTAAGGTTCATGGGCAAAGAGAACAGGGGATTTCTTCAGAGAGAGAAAGGCAAGTCAGCATGGAACTGGTTATTTGAAAGAAGTAAATTAAGGAGTGAATATTGGTAACTGATAGTAGAATGACAAACACTAATTGGTTTTATTTTCAAGCAACATATTCATCAGATGATTTTTCTAAGGATGATCACTTATCCAATTTGCCAATACATCATTTAATGTTATTTTCTAAAACACTGATTTTTTTTTTTCTTTTTTCTTGTCTGAGGAAGATTCACCCTGAACTAACATCCATTGTCAATCTTCTGCTTATTCTTTTGCTTGGGGAAGACCAGCCCTGAGCTAACATCTGTGCCAGTCTTCCTCTTTTTCGTATGTGGGACACCTCCATAGCATGGCTAGTGAGCGAAGTAGGTCCACACTTGGGATCTGAACCCACAAACCCAGGCCACCAAAGTGAAGGGTGTGCAAATTTAACCACTCAGCCACGGCCGGGCCCTACTTTTAGGTTTTTAGAGTAAACTCAGTGTTCTTAAATTTTAATCCTCTTATCAATTCTCAATTATTCTAATATTAGAATTACCTAAAACAAACTTTTGAAATTTGTGACTATCTACAATTACTTGAGGTAATTATTCTTTTCCAGTGTTCAAAATATAAATAACATTTCAAAAATATCTTTTTTGGGTAGAAGATTAAATTAAGATTTCTTAAATCATAAATAAAAAGGGCAATTATATCATTTTTTAAAAAAAGGTGGGTGTGAATTACCTAGTAGGATGACATGAGATTCTAAAGTAGGAGTATTTTTTGGCATATTTATTTTTTATTTTGAGGAAGATTAGCCCTGAGCTAACATCCACCGCCAATCCTCCTCTTTTTGTTGAGGAAGACTGGCCTTGAGCTAACATCTGTGCCCATCTTCCTCTACTTTATATGTGGGACGCCTGCCACAGCATGGCTTGCCAAGTGATGTGTAGATCCACACTTGGGATCCAAACCAGTGAACTCCGGGACGCTGAAGTAGAATGTGCAAACTTAACCACTGCACCACGGGGCCGGCCCCAAAGCAGGAATTTTTAGGGATGAGAGGAAAAGATTGATCTAGAATGTCCACGGGAAGCAAAGAAGATAATCACTTCACTTTCACGCCCAGAAGTGGGGGTTGCAATGGAAACAGTGCCCTTGGGAGCTAGATTTCTGTTTGTACAATAAGGAGGGGTTTGAGAAAAAAATGGGGGCATAAAGAGGATTATGTTAACTGACCCTGAATTCTAGAGGGCACACCTGAGCAAGGTCTCCAAAGTTAAGAATAAGCAGGAGTTGGATGTTAGAAGGGGATATTCAGAACCATGTGGGGATTAAAGTCCTAGATAAGAAAGATGATGACCTAGGATGCTTGGATGTCTTACAGTTACTCAGGTCAACAGGGAGAAAATGTATAGTGAGATTAGTCCAGATTGTCTCATCTCAAATGTTTAAGAGATGAGCTCAAAATAAGAAGATCTAACTTAATCATATACAGTAAAATCATATGGTTAAATCCAAAATCTCTACTTTATTAAAGACAAATTACAAGAGACTTTATCGTGTAGATTTCAGGTGGGAAAGACCTAGAGGTTTTAGTTAGTGTACAGAAAGGCCTGAGGAAGATATAGTCTTCCCATGAAGCCCCATTTCATGTCCCAGTTAGCCTGGAGTCAGACAGAAAAGAACTGAACTATCCTCCCAGATCCATTGTAGAGCTGTAGTCTGGATACATTGACCATGTTTTGCCCAGTATTCCCTTTATAATGAGATGGACTTACTCCAAGAACTGTGGCTTCTTTTTCCAGACCATTATGCAGGTTATCTTCTTTTTGGTAGGTGTGTTCAAGTTTCTCTTTTTCGGGGCTAATGATGCCCTTTGGAGTGAAGAAGTCAAAGCCTCCCTTGGTCTTAGGTTCTGACAGCATGATGCTCACGATTCTGGAAAAGGCAGTGAGCTCAGTTAGGACTCAAGGTTTGACTTAAAGGTATGAAACTCCCAGGGACTAAAGTTTGCAGGAACTTAAGATTTTTCTCCACTGTCCAAGGTGGGACCCGTCCTTTAGGAACAAAACTATATGTGAGGAGCAGTGGAAGAGTTGGAAAGCCAGCATGCTTGACACAGTCCATCCATTGTAGACAGGAAGCATGTCACTGGGAGAAAGCTATAAACGTTTTAAGGAGTCCCACATTTGAGAGGCCAACAACTCACATAGAACTTGCTTTGCAGCCTTGAGTGTATCCAACTCACTCTCCCACCAGCAGACTTGACTTCCAGTTGTTTGCCTTCCTTGCCCCTGCTTCACCTGTGGCACATTCCCACACCACATCTCCCAGTGTTGTACTTTTATGCTATACCTGTTCTGCTCATTCTTCCATCATAGTCTTATTTTCTTTCCATAAACATGTTGATTAATCCTGTTCCACATCCCTTTCCAGTATAGGGTTTGTCCCACCTAGAATGACCCCCATGCCTATGTTAGCTTAATAATTGTTAATATGAACATTTATTTAACTCCTGATGAATTCCAGGCTCTAGGCCACAGTAGCTCTAATCCTTACAATGACTTGGATGTTATTAAATCACTTTATATCTTAGAAACTCAGGACGAATAAGTTCAAGTGATTTTCCTTAAGTGAAATAGTCACACAAAGCACTTAGCCTGGCATATGGAAATGTTTAATACATGGCAACAAATACAATTATGAGTAGCCTGTATTTGCATAATGAGAAGGTGTCTGAACCAAGTCGATCTGGCTCAGAAGCTTGTGATATTTTTATCAATACCACATCAATCCTCCTTATCTTCCCCTTTCTTCCTTCCTGTCATTGGTAGTTCCAATACAGACTCGAGGAGCAGGTTGTCTGCTGTCTAACAGCTCAGCAGCATTGTTAGGCCTCTGTGGTGTCAGCAACAGAGTTCAACCCCTGGGATGCTCCCCAGATACGTTCTCAGCACAACATTCTCCCTCTTGAATGCCATAGTTTGGATAAAATCTTGTAATAATCTGATGGTGCCACAGTTCTGTTCGCTGACGCTTCAACTCAACGTCTTAATGTTTTAGGAATGGTTTCAGGCTTTCTCAGTGTGTAACATATAAAGACTGAGCCTGGCATCCACAGTCTCATTACGGGTGGGGGAGAATGGGAAAGAGCACTGGGCTAGAAGTCTGATGCCTCAGCGTCCAGTTTCACACCTGAGTGTGTGTCTTGGAGTTCAGTCCTATACTCATATTCTATACTGACCAATTATTACTAAACTCACCATGGACAAGTTATTCTAGCCACTTCATAGGTTTGTGAGGAAGGTTAGATGAGATGATGCAGTAATGAGCTCAATATAGAGCAGGGCATGTGATAAACTCTGAATACATATTGGTTATATCTAAAACTCACTGGAATTCCAGCTCTGATATTTATTAGCTGGCCACAGGCAGGTTATTTCCTCTCATTCATCCTCAGTTTAATTACCTATAACATAGGAACAATAATGCTATCATGAAGGATGCTTGTGAGGATTTGAATGAGATGGTGTACATGAGTCCCTTTTGTCATACCTCTGTGATCTTTATCAGGTGTTCCATAACACTCAATAAGAGGTTAGTGACCTCTACCCCATTTCTACTTCTATGCCTTGGTCAAGTTTCTCATGCTCTCTGGACACCAAATACCTTATTTGAAGAGTTATTAAAAAGAAAAGTCTCCTTGTCTAAGGTGCTCATTTTCATTTTGGGGGATTTTGGAATCCGGGCAGAAGTATGGATGATTTGCATGAACAAGGATGGGAATCGTGCTGACACTGAATCCTTGCAGTAGAGCTGGGGTAAAGATGCCATGGATGGTTCCAGGCCCCTTCTACTAAGCATTCCAGCACATCTTTAGAGCTAGAGAAGTAGAAAAAGCATCAGGTTTGAGGAGATTCTAACTTTCAAAATCAAATAATAGTTTCCAATAAAATGATAATTGCTAACATTTATTGAGCACCCACTATGAGTCTGGCACTTTACTAAGAGCTTTGTGCAGAGTCTCATTTAGTCTGCACAACAGCTCTCAGAGATAGGTTTGATTATTACTTGAATTCTGCAGGTAGGAAAGATAAGGCTTAGAGGGGTTAAATAATTTGCACAAGATTGTATATCTAGCATGTAGTGGAGGCAAGATTTGAACCAGGCAGCCTAATGCTGGAGCTTTTCTATATCCCCTGCAGATTTGAGCATGCCCATTTAGCTACATATGATCCTCAGCCCCTGTGACCTTTCTCCCTTATAGCTGAAATTCATCATGTCCATAGTTACCCACAGGAATATTCCTGACCTTAGGGAATGTGCTTGATGGTCTCTCCAGAAATCTTCCCATATTCTGATAACTTGGCTTCTGCCTTGCTCCTTATGGCTTAATAGCCCAAATACATGAAGTAGACCCCTTCTTTCTAGTGTCAATAACCAGTCTTTCAAGGTTCGTCCATATTGTCACATATTGCAAGATTTCATTTTTTTTTTAAGGCTGGCCTTGAGAACATTGTGCTAAGTGAAATAAGCCGGTCACAGAAGGACAAATACTGTGTGATTCAACTTACGTAAAGCATCTAAAATAGTCACACTCATAGAAGCAAAGACTAGAATAGTAGTTGCCAGGATCTGGGGGAGGAGGAAATGGGGAGTTGCTGTACAAGACGTATACAATTTCAGTTATGCAAGATAAATAAGTTCTAGAGATCTGTGCTACTTTGTGCTTATAGATAACAATACTGTATTGTATGCTTAAAAATCCGTTAAGAGGATAAATCTCATGTTCAGTGTTCTTACCACAATAAAAAAAATAAAAAATAAAATTGGAAAGAAAGAAAGAAAAAGATTGATGTCCAACCTAAGGATTAAAAAAAAGTCTCTGTAGTTCTTGATTCATTTCTGTATTTTTCAGTTCTCATGCCCAAGAACTACAGGATAAGCTTGACTCTAAGCCCGGAGCTAGGACCTAGAAGCCTAGTTGGTACCCTCTAGCTCACCACACTCTCAGATACCATGTACATTTATTTTCTTATATTATTTTTTAATTGTTTTGTTTAAAAGAGTGCATAACATGGCAAATACAATAAAAAGGGAGTAAGATTTAAAGAAGAAAACAAAAAAGTAGCTTAAATCTCAACTACCATGAAATAACTACTGTTTCATACATATCCTTCACATTCTCCTTTTTCTCCTCTCTCATTTTGTCTCTCTTCTCTTTCTTCACATATGTTTACACACATTCTTAATTCTACATAAACAGGGTCACTCTGTCCACACCATTTATAAATCTTTTTTTTTTTTTTGGCATTCAACATCATTCTGTGGACATCTTTGACACTAATAAATATAGATAATGAAAATCCTAAATCTAAAAGGCAAATGATAAATTCTGACACACGCCACCACAGGGATGAATCTGGAAGACAATATGCTAAATGAAACATGCCAGTCACAGAAGGACAAATAGTGTATGATTGTACTCCTGTGAGGCACCCAGAGTGTACAAATTCATAGAGCAAAAAGTAGAATGATGGTTTCCAGGGTCTGAGAGGAGAAGGGAATGTGGAGTTATTGTTTAATGGGCATGGAGTTTCAGTTTGGGAAGATGAAACATTCTGGAGTTCAGCTGTGGTGACGGTTGCACAAGAATGTGAATGCACTAATGTTACTGAACTGGATACTTGAAAACGGTTAAAATGCTAGATTTTGTGTTATGTGTATTTTACCACAATAAAAAAAGCCAAATCATGTATTCAGATGAATAGGTATTTCAAGATTCATTTAATCAGCCACATATTCGTGGCTATTTAGGTTGTTTCTATGTTTTTACCATTATAAACAATGCTATTGTGAACATCTTAGCACCTTTGTGGGGCCTCACCTATTCAATTGTCTCCTTAGAGTAACATTTAGAAGTGGATTCACTTAGTTTAAGGCTATCCTTAAATTTTGACACATATTGCTACTTTTTAGGAGGAATTCTATAAAACCAAGATTCTTTATGGCTTCACAAGACGTCTCCAGACTGAGCCCATCATCTCCAATCTCCAATATCTGAGAGAAATGTTTGGTCCTTCTACATTCACCAAGTGGAGACAAACTTGGGGTGGCCTGCAACTTTTCAAGACAGTTTTAAAATCCCCACTTTGGAAACGAATCATAGCTTGGAGGATAACTGCTCTAGACACAGCAATTTTCTTTATTACAGAATTAGAATAGAACAATGGGGCCCTAATACAGGATTTGATCTAATTGCACAGTATTTGTTGAGAGCATATTCTGTGTAAGACTCAGGAACATACCAGGAAATGCAGAGGATTGTAGGAAATCATCACCTCAAATCTTGAAAGAAACCTAAGGATCATCTCACCCAATTCTCTCATTCGGAAAGTAAGTAAACTGAGGCCCAGAGAGGGGAATTGACTCACCAATTCATGCAAGTGGCCAGCAGCAGAGACAAGACAAGAATCTGATTCCTGACTGTCTGTTCAAAAGACAGTAATCTCCCCCCAAGATTCATGATCCAAACCAAGATGCCTACCTGTTCTTGCAGCCCAGTCCTGTGTGTTGTGGCTGGTGGACCAGCTCACCTCTGAGGAGCTGTCGCCCAGAGCTGCCTACTGGCTGTTCCTGTGGGACCGATCTTGCTGCTCTGCTCTCCAACCTCTGAGACTTCCTGTCCCTTTCTTGAGTGGTATTTTATGATTACATAAGATATGAGTTTTACTGCACTTACAGTACCCCTGCTTCCTCTTTCTAAATTTTAAAGTCTGGACAATGTCACGAAATAGATGCAACACATGAGAAAGAGCTTGTGAAGACTAGTGAGTTGCACGGTCCCAGTTAAAATTCATTTCCCCCATTCCTGTAGGTAAGTCAACTAGTTCCTCTCCTTTTAGTAGAGTTTTCTCATCTACTAAATGAGGATGGGTAATAGTCATTCCACAATAAGGCTGTTGGGAGAATTAAAGAGAAAGGCTGTAAAGAGCTTACAGAAAAAAAGTAAGCACTCAATAACTAGTGATAATTAATGATGTTAATTCTGAATTGGGAGAGTTTATTTATTTTCCCATTTCCCAATCTCTTGGCAAACTGAAAGCACACTATGGGGACCCACTGTCTAATTGTTACTTCTTTTGGGTGCCTCTTCATTCTTTGTCTCTGGCTTTATATCTTCCTAACTTCATGCTCATGGAAGTCCGGGCACATCTTGGGAAAGATGCCAGTGGATTGGAGTCAGAGGCAGAGACATCAGGGCTGCAAACAAGCTCATATTCTGAGAAGTATGGGGATATTGGTGCCACTTTCACATTCCTTTTAAAGCTGTTTGGAGAAGAGCGTTTGCTCAGAAAGGCTGAGCAAGGAGGGGTTAGGATGGCTCTGAAAAGTGCAGCCTGTCGCAGTATCTGGCAGCATGACATGCTCTGTACTTTCACAATTTCCTGAAGGCTGGCAAAGCTGTCCCCTGAAAAAGGAGCAAATCTAAGCCAAAGTGGTTGAAGAAACTCAAAATACTTGGAGAAAATTTTAGTCTGATCCTTTTCTTCTCCAAATGAGGTGTATCGCTGAAGGAACCTACCACAGACCACATGTCAAGTCTGTGGAAGAAGTAGGACTGGAATCCAAGCATCTTGGCAGCTAGGTCCAGGCTTGCAGCAGAGCAACAGTCTGTCATTTTGTCGTCATCTTCATCCCCATGACCAACATCATCTTCATTTAAGAAAATCCTCATGGTCCAGAACTTCCACTGGATCTGTGACCTGCTTTGAAAAAATTGCCAAAGAAGCATCTTGGTCATTTGAGAAGCCTGAGAAGGAATTTGAGAGGAATTTGCAATAACATCTCTTCTGAGTCTGAGAAAGAATTTGTGGGAAAATCAGTTAAATACCTAGTCAGTTTTCTCATATATAAAATGGTGCTAAAAAGGCCTTCAGAGTTTTTGAGAGGATGAAGCCACATACAAATTCAAGTATATAAGTCATATTTAAAGTGCCCAGCATAGGGTCTGACATATATATATTAACATTCAGAAAAGTGTATTTCTTGTCCAACATCTTCTCCTACATCCTTTATAGAAAAGTGGACTTTATCTCTAGACTGATCTCTGGTCTCTATGTGTAATTTTTCTACATTTAATCTAAATCCACCCTCTTGTGCATTGATTGGGATATCCTCAGCCTCTTTCAAAGGGTCCTGATGCTCTAGACTGGCAAGTGACTCATGCTGCTAAACCTGCTTCAAGGGCACAGTCCAGGGATTTCTCAATTTCCTACTGCCCAACCCCAAGCAGATTGTGGAGGTAGCCAAAGTGGAAGTGCATCTCAGATCTCTACTGACCTTAAACAGAAGTGGCTGAGATTTTTTTCTCCAGAACTAGAGAATGCAGGGTCTGACCGTCTGGGAAAGATTCCCCAGAGCACAGTTCACTGTCCTCTTTGGTGTTTGACTTTGGTTATTGACTCCACGCATGAGTTTTTTCCCCCCTGCTTCATAGAATCTCACATCATGACAGCAGAATGAAAGCTAAGGGATCCTTTTCCGAGTCTCACATTTTACAGGTGGAGAAACTGAAGCCCAAAGGTTACTCAGGGAGTTACTAGTGGCTGATACATGCAATTTTTAATCTCTATGATTTCTTTTCAGTTCTTATTGCACAGTTAATGCTTCTTTATAAGTGCTCTCTGTTGAAATAACAGGAGGTTTCTGTCTCCAGACTGATAACCTAAGTGAAAGAGAGGTTAAGTAACTTACCTCAGGTCACACATCTGGTGGTTGGTGGAGTCTAAATTTGAATCCAGGTAATTAGACTTCAGGAACCGTGCTCTAACTACTCTGCTGTACTATTACTGCTGGAACTTACTATACTGATCCTCTTGACTTGAACAGCTGAACCCAAAACTATTGTGAAACCCTTCCTTTGAAGTGAAGTGTAAGCAAACGGTTATTTGATAGGTCCTTTGATGTCTGAATAAAACACAGCTGTTGGGACTGACCATTCAGTGGTGATGGAAGGAGGAAAAGAATGAGATTGTCTCAGATGTTGATGAGGCTGAGATTCTGTACCTTTGGCGTAACTTGAGGACAGACATAACGGTATGGGGGGGTGGGAAGATGCACAAGGCGGAGTCTCTTTTCACCTCATTCTCAGCAGATCTGCCACGCCACGCCTCACGGAACTTTACAGAAATCCCCTTTCTGAAGAGGTGTAGGGGGACAGTCTTCCTTTAAAAAAATTACATTTGGAAAAATAATGGGCATCACTTTTCATTCAGACATTTTTTGGAGTGCCTCTTCTGTGCCAGGCTGTGATCTAGGGGACATGTTATGGACTAAATTTTTATGTCCCCTAAAATTTATATGTTGAAATCTTAACCACTAATGTGATGGTATTTGGAGGTGGGGTAGGTTTAGATGAGGTCATGAGGGTGGGGTCCTCATGAAGGGATTCGTGTCCTTACAAGAAGAGGAAGAGACCAGAGCGCTCTCTCTCTCTGCCCTGTGAGGACACAGCAAGAAGGTGGCCTTCTGCTAACCAGGAAGAGAGCTCTCATCAGACATGAAATCTGCTGGCACCTTGACCTTGGACTTCTCAGCCTCCATAACTGTGAGGAATAAATATCTGTTGTTTAAGCTACCCAGTCTATGGTATTTTGTTATAGCAGCCCAAGCTAACTAAGATAGGGTGCATCAATGAACAAAACAGCCAAAATCATCTGCCTTTGTGTGGCTTACATTACACTAAAATAAAAGCGTAGTTAAGAGAGACTATACAGCCATAGTAATAAGACTAGTGACAAGATGGTGCAAAGAGAGGAAGAGACCAATAGAACAGAGTTGATGTTAAGAATGTCATTTAAATAGATCTCATGAGGTGAATAGGATTGGACATATGTTGACGGATTTATTGAAAAATTTGTTCTCTGGCCCAATGTGAGAATCCTGAAGCTGTTTTGGATGTCATTCCCAAGCTGGAAACCACAGGCAATGCTTGGAAGTCCCGTAGTTATGGAAGCACGCCTGAAACAAATTGTAAACTCTGTGTATTTGGTGACAGTGGCACGGGAGAAAAGAAGAAGAAAAGAAACTAGACACGGCAAAGACAAAGAGAACTGCTCTGTATCCAGCTGCGAGACAACACTGCCATTTCAGAAGGCAGCCAGTTGTCATGCACAAGGAACATGAGGAGAAGGACCATGAGAAGGATGACAGAGCCGAGGCAGCTCCAAGGAGGAAATTGACGATCATACAAACATTTTGACAACTGATGGTGCTGAAAGGACAGCTGAAGAGCAGATCAATACCTTGCTTTATTTTTTTATAAGAAAAAAGGAAGAGGGTTTTTAGATTCTTTTGACAAAGAAATTGTTGCAGGAGCAGAAAAACTGGGTATAAAAGCCATGACGGGTTCTCTTGTTTTGACAGGAGTTTGTTGTTTCGTTTTTTAAATGATAAGATTAGAGAGGAAATTAAGAAATACCAATGCTATTTTCTACAGTTTGACACAGTAATGACAAAAGGCTCAGGAGTTCCTTCAGGTTTGGAAGTATATAGTAGCAATTCTTCAAGGTCAGACTGGTCTTTAACATTCTAAGTATTTTGAAGGAGAAACAGGTCACAGGGCTTTTGGAAGAAGAGGTTATCATCAGCTCCTTGGGAAAGGTATCTAAGAAGTTAGGGCTCAAGAGAACTACTAAACAAATTGCTGTCAAAGTGAACCACTTGTAAAATGGCTGGAAGGAGAAGAGGAGGAATAACCTGGAGGTGAAGACGTAGGTGAAGACGGGGATGCTGCAGTGAGTATCAAAGATTGCCAGCATACTTAAGCTGAAACTGGGAGTCTGACTACAGGGACGGTGAAATTATAATACTAATGCTGTTTAAAATGAGGACTCAACTTTTCTCACCAGGTCATGCTGCAGGTTTTTCTGCATTTTCAGATGGAAAGGCAAAGTATATTTACTAAAACTAAAAGGCTTTATTTCATGCTATCCTTTATATAGAAGCGTTTCATGATTTGTGGTCTGAAAATAAGAACAAAGAAGACTGTAGGGAATCTATGCACATTATTGAGCAATTGTGGTTTGTCTGTTTACAGTACACCTCCCTTTGAAAAATTAGCAGTTAACAATCTGGATCTCATTTATGCAATCATAAAAATAAAGATTTTTTTCATGAAAACTTGGTTGCAGTTTGCATCAGGTGAGGCAAATCTTTGCCATCTGGATTACCAGATCTATCCTCTCTGTTTTCTCAATAATCTTCTTGTAAAAATATGTTAATTTTAACATATCTTATACATACACATTAATATTAAATATATTTAGATAATATTATTTAGAACATTGCATTTTGCTTCTAAATTATGAGACATTTTATCAATCATATGACAATGGTTTTTCTAAATTGATTTTACCCTCTAATTAGAATGCTGTGAGGAACAAAAATGTTGAATATAGGCACAAAAACTGTAGTATGGTGGCTTTTGCTTTCTTTGTGTCTGTGAATTTTAATTTCCTTAAAAATGCTCATGTTAATCAAGATTACTCATTAATTCCTTGTGTTTAATATAAGACTACTCTCTTAAAGTAAGGCCCTTGTAATTACATTTTAAATTAGTGCTAAAGAACTCAATATTAAAAACTTGTCAGAGAAAAATGGCCACTCAAAATTTAATTAACTAGTGAAAGTGGAGTAAAGGCACATACACACAATTTCTAGTACTTGTCTGAATGTAAAAGAGTCCATTCTGATTAAGGCTTTAGTCATTACAATCCAATTTAGTTTAACACGATTGCTTACATTTGCATAATTTAAAATGTTTAGAGTGAAGAGGGATCATTTATCTGACTTAGAAGATATGTAAGGAATCTTAGGAGGCTTCAATTAAATCGATTCCCAATCCTTACTAACATCATTGAACTCTTTAAACATAAAAATACTGACAGGCCCCGGTGGTTTTTTATTCTGTGATAAATTTGGGAAGAGGACAGACCACTGTCTTTAAAACTCAATTGAACTAAGCAATCTGTTCCAAGAATTTGCCATAATTAGGAGAGTTAAGTCAATTTGGCACATAGGTTTTTTTTCAAACCAAGTACTATTAACGCTGTTATAAACTTCTATTGTTAACATCTGTTAAAAAGGGGCTTAACACAAAAGGATTTCTTAAAACTGGCCTGATACCAATGAGTGTTTCTTTGTTTCTTATCTTCACCAGATCGCTATCTACTTCCCTTAACTAAAACGGCATTGTTCCTTTCTGCACACTTTGTTTTTTTCCTCTTTTCCTGAGTCCCTAATACCTATTATTATAAATTTGTACAAGCTCTTTGAAGTCTCCAGAAATCAAATAGAACTCCTTTAAATTTGAGAGCCTTTATAATCATGTTCCTTTCCCTCTAGAAATAGGTAAAAATTCCTTTTCCTTTCCTTACATTTGTTTATTCCTCTGGGTATAACTCTTATACCACTAAGGAGAAAAAAAAGCACAACATTATTCGATTAGGAGTTTTATTTCTTTAATTCTTTGTAGGTCATCTCACTATCCACAGCACAGGAGAGTGTCTCCTACCCACATATCTTCACGAGATCATTCTGGTGACACTGGGTGGGTTCTCCGTTCATGTTGAGGAAGATCTGTTTATTTTGAACCAGAAGTTCTGGAAGCATGACAAAGTCACACACATGATTACTCTACATTTTTGTACGTGCAGTGAACAAACGGGAAGCCAATGTCTAGTCGATGGCTAAAGAATCTACCTGGGCTGATGTGAGCAGTATAGACATAGGTAGACACACAGAGACCAGCAGAACCAAAAAGACGTAAAAAATACTGACACAAATATATATGCAAGCAATCCCCACCCCCAACAAAATACAACACAAATAATATTGTTGCCAAAATTTTCGTGTGATTATTCACACAGCTAGTAATTGTACAAGCTAGAAACTGAATCCTGTTCTTCATACTCTAAACCCATTGCATTTTCCATACATGAAAGCTTCACAAAAAACAAACTGGGATCTCCCTATCCCTAGCACAGGCAATTTACTAGCTAAATCTGTGGTCTCTCCAACAATTGCATTTGAAGATAATCACCTACACCTGTGATCCACTTAGGTCCAGAGTCACTGTAAGATATTTTGATGCAATTATCGGTAAAAGCATTTATGAGACTCTAAGAATCCAAACTAGTGTAATGCTGTCACTCTTGTCTTCGAGAATGAGCCCATTTTTGAGTTACTGACACATGTTCCATTATTAACTAACCTTGCTTCCCTGAGATATTAATAGTTCTGTAGAGTATAAACAATAAGTGGAAGAGAATAGGGGACATGGACCTCTGTAGTCAACACAGCATGTAAGAAACAGCACTGGTCGTGGAATTAGGAACTCTGTATCAAAATCATAACTCTGTAGCCCAGCTTCTCCATCCATTAAATGCTAGGAATGAACAAAACCAGAGGCTTTCTAAAGCCATTCCAACTATAACATTAAACGATGGTGCCTCCAAAAGTGTGGGAAGAGATATAGAGGTAATTCATAGTGAAGAAACATTTTGAACCTCACTTTTCACATTAGGATATCTTGAGGTTTATTTGCTCACTTGTAAAAACTATTTTTATTCTTTCTAGAAATGCTTATATTAGTCTGTCAGACATTGAATTTAATTCAATGCCAATAATCCCTGAATACCAAAGCTTAGGAAATTAGGCTTATCCAAGAAGTCTGGAGAGGCTGTCTAGAACTAATGAAGAAGATACATGATATCATCAATGTTTTGAACTCCGTCAGTCTTTTTGCTCAGCTATCCATAATGTGGGCTTTCATCCTCATGGGAACTGTATGGTAGCTGGATGCTGCATTATAGGCTTTCCATCCTCCTTCCCTGTAGGAAGAAGAAGAAAGATATGAAGGGGAGGTGAAGCACCTAAATAAGAAATTGACACGTTCTCAAGAAACTCTTGCAAAATTCTTCTTAGGTCTCCTCGGCCAGAACCATATCGCATTGCCATTTCTATCCACCATGAAGGCTGGAAAATATTGTCTCTCAGCTGTGCACTGTACCAATCCTGAATAAAGTCACCACCCTTTTGCAAGAATGATAGGGAGACAGGTTAATGAAGAGGCAACTTATCTATTTATAATTAGTGTTGAATTTGCAAGATAATTTCTATTGAGGTGTGTCTTCATCTTGGGCAGCAGGATTCTTTGCATATTTCATTTGAAGATTTAGCGAAAATATTTGCAAAATTATGAAATGATACATTTAACACTTGATAAGATTTCTTCTAAAGTATTTTCTTAAACCCTAGATAGTAGCAGTGAATGGATATGGAGCCATTTTACCAGCACATTGCAGATGTTATTAAAATGCATTTGGAAGAATTTTATATTTTATTTTTAAACACACACACACCTATATTAAATTTTAACGGCATTTTAAAGACCAAAATTTGTTCATTAATTTTTTGCTATGATTTTGGATAGCAATTAATTTTGAGTGTAAAAGGTAAATATTGGTAGGAAATTAATCAAAACTGAGTGTTGTGTCTCATTACAACCTTTTCAACCCACTGAAGCTGATAAATAATTATAAAATTTGAATAGCAGGACTTGTTTTAAACAACTCATTTTTTCCCATGCAGAGGGTTAGTTTTCAGTTTACATAACCAGTATGAAATGTCTTGCTTACCAGTTGGAAAACCCCTGACTTTCCCCACTCAGTGAATACTTAATGAATTTCCTCCTCTGGGTTGTTTCCTCACTAGGTACATAAATAAACACATAAACTCGGCTTTATTTATTGATTCATTTTTTGTAAGCTCAAGTGTTATTTATTTTACTCTTTGACGTGTCAAAATTTCAGATAATGGGATTAAAATTTTATGAACCTTCTGATTCAATACACCTGTGATTTGAGATTCTTAATATTGGTTAAATTTTTAAAAGTGACAATTACCTTATTGATATGAAAGTCATCTTCATTTTAAGTAAGTGGTATTCAGAGAAAGTCCCTTCAGCACTTAACCAATAATAATCACATTAATTCTTGTCATTAAATAATCAACTAGATTTATTGTTACAGATATTTCTTAATTATTTGTTTTAAAATGTAATGATTTTTTACATTAAATTACATTTATTTGCGGTTACCTTTTACTATCACAAATAATACTCCACAAAAAATGTACAGCGATGACATTTTTTATTTTTAAATTCATTTATTTAAGTAGAAAAAGTGAGTTAATTAAGCAAATAATATTACAACTGGTTTACAGTTATGGTTCTTTAATTATAGAATTTGGGGATAGTGCACTTTTTCTAAGATTGAGCACTTGAAAAAATCCCAATTCTTCTTTAAGGAGCACCACACAGTGTTAAGAAATTTAATAGCTCAATTCCTAAAGCTTGAGTATATGCGATATGGAGAACACAAAAATAATATAGTGCTTTTTCTATTTGGGTTTTCAAAATCTTTGTAACTTGTACTTGAATAAGTGGGACTCATAAAACTCGAAGAAACCTACCTCTTTCTTTTCCCACAACTGTCCTTTCCAAACATCCTCAGTGGGGCTAGTTCTCTTCAGCTTCTTATTTAAAATCTAAGGTAAGTTACTGTCAGTGAGTGAGGATTCTCTGATCGTTTCAGTAATTATAATGTTCAGTCTTGTGTAAGAATCAAAACTCAACTGTCATTTATAGTGAAAACTTCTTCCTTCCATCAGTTTGGGTCTGCCTTAGACAGGATGCCTATCATGGGAGGCAGGAAAGTGTGCTGTCTTTTTCTAACCATCTTCCCTAGCTCACTAAGAGGGATTTCTGATCCTTGCAGAATCAAGGGCAGGAATGAGAAGAGTTGAGGACTAGAAAATGTCTTCCTTGACTGGTACTTTCCCAACTTGATGTCAGGCTGGTAGGGGTTGAGTGTTTTGCGGCTCCATCACTGGGATTCATTGGCTGTGGTTCTCTCAGTATTTTAATGCACTTATTCAGCTGGTTGCTCAGGATTCCTCCTAGGTCCCATCCCTGGGTGTCCATCAGAAAATCTCCAGCCTCATTCCCTTCAAGGTCTGCTTGCTCCCTCCTGATGTCCTTTTGGAGCAAGCTCTAAGACCACCCATGGAATCTCTTCCACATGGTTTACCTGTAGAAGGACAGGTCATCCCAATCCAACCTACTCTTGCGTAGCTATGGCAGACAGACTTCGTATCTGTCTCATGATTCCTGCCTCCTGGTGTTCATGCCCATTTGTTATTGTTTCCCCTTGAGTATAGGCAAGAGCTGTGGCTTGCTTTGAATGAATAGAATATGGCAAGAGTGACAAGATGTATGTGATTATGTGTATGTGATTCCACGATTATATTGCAGAAGACTGTAGCATCTGTCTTACTGGTGTCTCTCTCTCTCTCTCCCTTGCTGGTTTTGAGGGACCAAGCAGCTATGTTGGGGAGCTCCATGTGGCAAGGAACTGCAAGCAGCCTTTAGGAACAGCCTGCTTATAGCCAACAGGCCAGCTAACTCTGGCCAACAGCCTACAAAGACCTCCAGCCAACACCTAGCAGGAAAATGGGGCTCTTTGTCCCATAACTGCAAAGAATTGGATTTTGTCACCAACAGTGGAGACTTGAAAGTGGATCCTTCTTCAGCCAAGCCTCGGATGAGACCAAACCCTGCCAACACCTTGATTGCAGCCTTGTGAGACCATGAAGCAAAGAACCCCATTAAGCCATACCCAGAGTCCTGACCCATTGAAACTGTGAGATAATAAAGGTAAGTTATTTTAAACCTCTAAGGTTGTGGCAATTTGCTATGCAGCAATAGGTAAATACGCTGGCCATCAGAGTCGAAAGCCCCAGCCTTAGGCTTTCGGTTCCTCAGAGCGTGTTAGACTTAAGTCTACCATCTTCCCCAAACTGTGAAGATCTACATTAAGCTCCCCACATGGTCCCATTCTAGCCTCTGTCTCTGAGCTTAGAGACGAGGGGAAAGATCTTCCTTCCTTCTCCAACAGAGGGAGGAAGGAGATAACCCCACAGAACTTCAACAGTTTTCTTCCAATGGAATTCTCCAATAAAGCTCTCAAGGAATATTCTGTTTCTAGCAAAATTCTCTGGGTTCCAACTTAGTCTTTAAACTTCTTTTATAGGCTAGTTGAGAGAACGGTTTTTGGCTAACTCTCTTGTAATTTCTGCTTGGGTGAATGGCATTTCATTTTGTAAACTGAAAGCAATTGTCAACTCCATGGCAAATCAAGAACAGGGGCAGTCCCTCCAGGTGCAGGCAATAGGGGAAGCATTGTCTGTAGAAACTTTTAAAACAATAGCAGAACTGCCATCTGCCTTTTATCATCCACGTGTAAGCAATTCTAAATATATTGATAATAAAATACTCCTTCCCCGAAAAAAAAATCTTCTGTTGGTCTAGATTCTAATCTAAAGATGACCTGTTCCTTGCCTGTTCCTGTTCCCTCCCACCGCCCTACCCTTGCAATGACACTGTGTTATCTATTGTCTCTTGGCCTCAGATGGAACTGAGCAGTCTCCTGCCCACGTAAGTCCTGTTATGTCCAGATGGACACTTTAACTTCAGATTTTACAATGCCTTCTGAGGCTGAATTAGAAAAAGCTGCCCTTCCTGAGGATCCTTTGCTGTCATCTGCTGGACGATTGTAAAAAGTGCAGAAATTCATGATGGTTGCAAAAGTGAATGTCGTCTCTTAGATCTGTGCTGTGTTCCCCCTGCATGCTCATATGTGGTGGTATTGTGTATGCGTTGAAAGTGCAACCGTCAGAAGGAAGGTGGAACATTTAGCATTATCTAAGGTATGAAGAATTAAGATGTAAAATTTCCACCTTCTAGTGCTTTTCTTTCTGTTTGGTCTAGCCGGACTGGTACCAGAAAGTCACTTGGGTGGACCTGTGTGTGATTGTGTGGTGGTGTGGGGGAAGGGGGAGAATGGATTCTTTGGAGAAAATAAAGGAGACAGGCTCTAGAAGGGTGGACTAGCTTTATTGTCCAGCAAAGCAAGGCAGGGAGAAATAGAAGATGAGGAAAAGGAAATGCATGCGTACTAATGAAATGGCACTGTGCCAAGTCACTGTTCTAAGTGTTTGACATATTTCTTCTCATCCTATTAGCATCTGGTGCTATTATATGTGTAACTCTCCCTATTTTGCAGACAAACAGAGGAAGACACTGAGAAGTGAAGGGACTTGCTGGAGACCAAATATTTTGTGTTTGAGGAAGTAAATGGTGAGGCTTCTTGAGGGAAAGTGCCCAGGCATCTTATCTGCAGGGTTAGACGTGCGTGACTCTCTGAGCCCACACTGACCCTGAGCTCCAGGGGCAGATAAGTTCCACTTGTGGCAATGCTGAGGTCAGTGACCTTAAGCTCCAGAACAGGACTTGCCCACACAGTAGCCTCTCTGCCGTGGCTTCTGGCGGCTGCAGTGGAAATTGTAATTTTTATTTTCCATGAGTGGATGTGGGGACTTCCTTTGCTTCTGCCCTTAAAAATAAAAATAAGAATAAATCGGGGGCCAGCCCAGTGGCATAGTGGTTAAGTTCACATGCTCTGCTTCGGCGGCCCAGGGTTCACAGGCTTGGATCCTGGGCACGGACCTAGCACCACTTGTCAAGCCACGCTGTGGCGGCATCCCACATAAAATAGAGGAAGATAGGCACATATGTTAGCTCAGAGACAATCTTCCTCAGGCAAAATGAGGAAGACTGGCAACGGATGTTAGCTGAGGGCCAATCTTCCTCACACAAAAAAAAGAAAAGCAAAAGAATAAATGTTCCAAGCCAGCGGCAGCTCTGCCACTAGTGCTAACCTTGGAGGTCACAGTAGAATGTCACCTACTGGTCACTGCATGAGTCAGAGACTTCGGTCTTTGTCTCCCAAGTTTACAAAAAACATTCATGGTACCTAAACGTGGGGTGAGGAGGGAAAGGAATACATGGTGGTGTATAACTATTGGGAAATGGAAACTTGATATGTTTTTATGAGATTTATCTTCCAGTTACTTTCAATTTGTTTGAGAGGAAATCTACTGCTTGGTTAATATAAAGTATCTCTTAGGCTGGAAACTTTCCCTCCCTTCAGTTCTGGAAGTGAAAAGAGTACTCAATATTGTTTGAGGGGCTGCATTGAAACACAGAGAGAAGAGAAGAAGAAAGAAGATTAAGCAAAAAGTATATATATTTTTATACTTATATATTAAATATGATATATATTTAATATATATAATCATATATAATAAATAATATATTATTTAATATAAATATATAATACATATATACATACATATATATTATATGTTTATATTAAATAATATAGTATATATAATATATTATACATATAATTTATATATTATATATGTAATGTATATAATATATATAATATATTATATTTAAATATATTTTTTATATCTATATAGTTCATATATATATCTCTATATATACACATACATATATATTCATATATATATCTATATAGTTCATATATATATCAATTTCACATATATATATGCCACTCAGGAGCTCTAATAAGCTGTATAGTTGTGTAAAAATGGTACCTTAAACAGTAATTAAATAGATCTGTGCTTCATAGGGTACTTATAGCTCTCTTTTTTGAGACTTTTTTTTCTTGTATTGCTTCTGAAAAGATCAGCTCTCTGCTTTATACAATGGTAGGATGATAAGTGTTTGAGAATAATTTTTAACATTTACATATTAATTGTAAAATTTTGGAAATATAGATAAAATATAAAAATAATAAAACTGATATGTGCATATTTGCCCAAGAGATTCAAGCATTTTCAGGATTTGTCTTCTGTATTTATTTAGATTCACCCTTTCCGCCCTCAGAAATGAAATGTCAGAGGGATCTCTGAAGCTTCCACCTCCTCCCCTTTTCTCCTTCCCCAGATGTCTCCACAGTTAGGAGGGAACTTCCTTTCTCTGGCTTCACGTTTCCTGTGGGGGAACTTCCCATAGAGAAACACACCTTCTCCCTACTCCTTCACCCGCTCCTTTTCAGGGAAGGAGGGATGAACATAATCACAGAACTAGGAACTAGTTCAACTAGAACTTGGAACTAGGCGTTGGGTTTGGACAGCTTAGCTCCTCTGAGTTTCTTCTCTCTTTCTGGAGCCAGTCTGCCCACTGGAAAGCACTAAGTCTGCTCTGCTCTTCCCCTTCTGGGGTGGGAGGTGCCTCATCTTAGGGGAGAGGCCTAGGGTGGCCCAGCTCTGCCAGTGACTGTTTGGGAACATCGATTTAATTACATTTGGTCTCGAACTGAAGGAATGCTTTCCTTTCAGCTTATCAGGAATAAAGTGATATTTTGGTTTTCATCTGAGTATTAGCTGAGGTGAGAAGAAAGAGGTGTTATTTAGTAGTCCCTCAATTCCCCCAAAATATGTATCCAGAGACTAGAAACTTTAAAAAATAAGTAAAAGCCAGCATTTGGGGAGACTGAGGTGTCTGTTGCAGCCTTGATTGGGTGGCTGCAAGTCAACAATCAACTGAGTTCATTCTTGGTTAGAAGTTGATAAAATGGAATTATATCTCTTAGGTGGTTCATATAATACTGGGTGACGAGGTGAACAAGCCTTGTTTGAATGGTGGATGCTTCTGGGACATTGAGAGTCTTAAAGACTCAATGTAGGGAGTACGTTAGGAGAACAAAATGCCCAGGTCACAAACAAGGAAAAGGAAAATAGAATATAGTCTAATCAATGAACAACATCAACTTTTCATCAATAGATAAGGGAATGGGCCAATTTAAGAAGCAGATGAATTCTTAGTAGCTCAACTGAGTCTTTCAGAGAGTAGGAAACCTACAGAAGGAAATAGAATATTAGCGTCATATGTGATTCCTGTAGAAAAAAAATGCTGCAGAGAAAAGAAATATTTCTGCTACTTTGAGGTACCATAGTATTTATGTGTGAAGTGCCACACTGAAGGCCTGTGGATTTAAAAGCGGAGGAAAAGCTAGGTTCTAGAATGGAGCCCTTTGGCAGAGGAAATGGCCGTCTTTAGACTCTTGGGTGTTCTAGCTTCACAGGTATAGATAGAAGCTTTAGTCAGAATTTCTCTGAGAGATTCTTTGCCTGAAATTAGAGTGAGGACAAGGGAAAACCTTCACCTGGGTGCTGGTTTTGTAGGCCTAAGTGATTCCAGCCAAAGGACTGTATTCCCAGAGAGTTCTCATATTCGATGCAGCATGAGGGCGACAGGAACACAGAAACCAGAGAGGAAACAGACATCAAGAGGTTTTGAATAAGCTGAATGAGACATAAGTACCTCCAGAGTGACTTGGTACAGAGAAGCCACCAAAGTTCTAAACTATGCAAAGTACCTGTGATGGTTAATTTCGTGGGTCAACTTGACTGGGCTAAGGGATGCCCAGAGAGATGGTAAAACATTCCTGGGTGTACCTGTGAGGGTGTCTCCAGAAGAGATAATGTTTGAATTTGAATCGGCTGACTGGGTAAAGAAGATGGCCCTCCCTGATGAGGCTGGGCATCATTCAATCTGTTGAGGGCCTGAATAGAACAAAAAGGCAGAGGAAGGGTGAATTGGTTTTCCCTCCTTGAGCTGAGACATCCGTCTTATCCTGCTCTCAGACATTGGCACTCTTGACTCTCAAGCCTTTGGACTAGAACTGAATTACACTACCAGCTTTCCAGTTCTCCAGCATGCAGGCGGCAGATCATGGGACTTCTTGGTGTCCATAACCACGTGAGCTAACCGCTATAACAAATCTCTTATATGTATAGTCATGCGTTGCTTAACAACAAGGATACATTCTGAGAAATGCATCGTTAGGCAGTTCTGTTGTGCAGACATCATAGAGTATACTTGCACAAACCTAGGTAGTATAACCTGCTATACACACAAGCTATGTGGTACTAATCTTATGGGACCACCATTTGTATATGCAGTCTGTCATTGACCAAAACATCATTATGCCATGCATGACTCTATCTCTATCTCTATCTAATCTCTATATTGTATTGGTTCTTTTTCTCTGGACAACTCTGATTAATACAGTACTGTAATTGCTGAAAGGCTGCTCTCTCAGAGAGACAGCAGTGTGCACACACAGGTTTCTTCATCACCCCACCATGAAGACAGCATGAAAAGATACTCAAATTCAATTTTAACTAGTTTTAAATTCACACATCATTGATCTTCAAAAACTGGAATTGATTGGCATCCTTGAGGATGAAAAGCAAGGTTTCTTTTCCTCCATCTACCCTCCTTCCTTCGGATCCTCCTGAGTTACTGCTTGGTATTTGGAAACATGTTATAGTTGTAGGTTAATTATGGGGTTCTGGAAACCTAATTTTCCTTGGGGAAACTGTTCAAGGGGCTTGTTTTTGGCTTCTTTTCTATATTTTGTAAATGTGGAGCTGAGAAAAGTTGGAATGCTGCTAAATCCCCGACGTTACACAGAATCTGAGGGAGACATCTCTGGGTGAGTTAGTGAAATAAGAAAATGTGGTAAGGTGACTTTTGGACTTTTTTTTAACATCCAGGGTAAAGGGGTTTAACTGTTTTTGTTTTTGTTTTTTTTAGGGTGAGGAAGATTGGTGCTGAGCCAACATCTATTTCCAATCTTACTCTTTTTGCTTGAGGAAGATTGTCATGAGTTAATATCCATGCCAATCTTCCTCTATGTTGCATGTGGGACACTTGCCATAGCATAGCTTAATGAGAAGTGTGTCTGTCCATGCCCAGATCCGAACCCGCAAACCCTGGGCTACTGAAGCGAAGCACACAAATTTAACCACTACGCCACTAGACCAGCCCCAAAGGGGTTTAACTTTTTAAATTTTTCCTTGGGAATTTGATAATGAAAGAAGGTTTACATCAAACACTGCAGCATAATTCTACTGTTGATAATGTAGAATTAAAAAATTTTCTCTCATCATTTGAATTTATTATGTACCATTTTGGGAGCTATATTGGACAACATGGCCTAACATAATAAAAAATGACAAGCCAAAGAGAAATTGAAAAATTTTAAATGAATTTTTATATTAAAACTGCTTTTTAATTCCTTATTGGAAGACCTGAGAATTTCCCTATGGATTAAGCAATTGCAGGCTTGCCATCCAGGCCTTCAAATTTGTACCAAATGGTAAGGGAGCTCCTAGAAGCTGCGTTTTCTCCAGTTCTCATCCTCACTGTGGCTTTGGAAGACAATGGACCAAGGAAATCTTCCTGGAGAATAGAACTGCGAATAAATGAACTGTCTGACCAAGGAGCACGTGTCACCGTTTGGACCAAGCTCCCGTGATATTCTTATGCGGTGTTCATTGGAGGAGATTTTGACTTGACTTCCTTTTGGGAAAAGCTGAGTGCATGTCATGGAGCTGTGATCCTTGGTGGAAGTGTGTATCAGAAGAAAAATGTACTTGCATGAGGAATAGCCAGAGGAGTGAACTGCACCACAAACTTGTTGTTTCTGTGTTCCTCTCCCAACAATCTACGACTTCTGTTTGGGGATCCCGGTAGTTCTGAGGAACAGACTCCACCCCCTTCTTCAGCTCTGGTTCTGGGCTAAGTCATCCCCCACTCCCACGGCAGTGATCCATTCAGTGCGGACACGTGACCTAACGTGGTTCAGTCAGATTGATTCTCAGTAGTTCTGAAACTTCAGACAAAAGCACTGTTCTTCCCAACTATGGGCTAGTATGTGGATGCAAGGCCTGTTCTCGATGTAGACATTTTTGTTAACAGCAGGGAATCAGCCTGAGGATGAAGCCAAAACGCCACAGACAGTAGAGCCAAGAATTTGGGCTGCAGGCTCCGTGACATCATAAACTGCTGTTCTAATCTTGTCTGAACTTTGCCCTGACTCTGTCCTTTTTGGATACGTAAGCCTATAAATTTTGTTTAGTTTTAAAGAAGGTGGTTAAGTTTTAATTGTATTAATTGAAAAGCTCATGACACATTATCATTGTATGCATCGTTTTCTTATGCAAATATATGCATAGAATGAATTCCTGGCAGTAGAAGTTCCAAGCATAAATTGCCCAATTAAAACAGACACACACAAAAATAAGGTCAGAAACTGACATGAAATAGTGTATATTAGGTGGAAACATGTCTCTTATGTCAATATTTGTAAATGTAAAAAACACATAATAGGAAGATTCTTAGATTAAGTCACAAAAAAAAACCCAGTAACATTTTATATATGACACAGTTAAGCCAAATGATTGTGTGAAAAATATGTGTTCTTGGTGAGAGTGACTACTAGCTTAGTTATGATTGGTAGTTTAATTGGAGGTACAACTAGCCTTGCTGCTTAGATACTAAATCTCAAAAAGGAGCCCTTCAAATATTACTTGAATACATCTAGGCCTTCTTGTTCTCCTTGGTGGAGCAAAGAATGCATATAACAGTCTTACCATCTGAGCATTGAGAACAATGCAAATCTTTAAGTCTCTTAAAATGTCAGCAAAATGGTGGGGGAGGGAGGGCATGATTTCATCAGAGCACACGGAATGAAACTTTCTCAAGGCAGTTTCTTACCAGAATCTTATTTACCCATGGCAGCCCTTTCTCCACTGTTTCTTCCCTCTTCTTCACACTGTCTAGCCTCCTCTAGCAACTTATCTGTTTTCTTGGAAAAATTTCATGAACTTTTTTTTTTTTTTTTTGGTGAAGAAGATTGGCCCTGAGCTAATGCCTGTTGCCAATTTTCCTCTTTTTAACTTGAGGAAGATTGGCCCTGAGGTAACATCTGTGCCAGTCTTCCTCTATTTTGTATGTGGGTTGCCACCCCAACATGGCTTGATGAGTGGTGTAGGGCCGTGCCTGAGATCCGAACCCATGAATCCAGGCTGCCAAAGCAGAGTATGCCAAACTTAACCACTATACCACCAGCCCAGCCCCACTTTTTTTTTTAATAGAAAGAGAAATAAATTTTCCTATTTATAAAATATAAGAAGGAAAAGGGCCCTGGGTATAAAATCTAAATGTCTAGGATATGAATGGTTGGGAACACATAATATGACTCTGCTTCCGTCAGTCATGAGTGTGAGGTGTAAGGAAAATAGGGCCTGAGAGCTCTTTCTGTACCAGACAGAAAACCTCACAAGAGTAAGAGCCACAGAGCCTCTGTGAAGAAGATGGATCAGAGAGAAGTGAATGGTGTAGAGCAGAAATTTAACTCTCTCTCTCAACTTCTTTTCTTTGTAAGCCTACCCCTAAGACTCTGGCCTAGTTGGTGGTCCTCCCAAAAGGATTAGCTCATAGTAGAAATGTGTGCACGTGGGATGGGAGATAGAGGGAGGGACTCCAGCAGAGGAAATGTTTACGAATGCACACACTCTAAGATCACCCGTCTGCCACAGAGCCATAGGTTTCCTCTCATAGTTGTTAACCAATGTGTAAATACAATTTTGTATGCTAGTTTTTCCCTTAAAGTGATGGCATAAAGATTTTACCATGGCTGTATCAACTCTTCATCAATACTGCCTCTAACTTTAATATCAGTGCAATATTTCTTTGGGTCTAGAATATCTTAATCTAATTAGATAGTCTTCATTTTTGTGCATTTGTATCAAACTTTCTTTATGTGATAAATAATGTGCTCCCCCCTTTGCATTGAGAAACACAAAAATGACATGTTTACTGTCACAGAGACCTTTGTTTCTCCAATTCAGATAGGTAAATTGTCTAAATTCTGTACTCTGGGCCCTAGAAATGAAGGATAGAAAATGAGGAGAGGAAAAGAAACCAAGCCGTTCTTGAGGAAAGAAATGGGAAAAGGAGTTATAAGGAGGCGATAAAATTGTTTCTTCTCCAGAACAAACAAGTGAAAAAATTGGGCTCCCCTCCCACCAGGAATTCTGGCTCCCACTTATAGATCCTGAGACTGGCAGATTTTTCTAGGCTGTGGAAAACTGATACTCAGCTGAGGAATCACATCACAGGTTGTAACACTTAATGTTATTATTTTTCACTTGATTGTGCAAAAGAAGTGTGTTAATATGACGTCTAGGACTGATACCAAGTAAGTACACTGCCTACAATTGCTGCTTTGTCTTATTTTGCTCTTGTTCCAAATTCAAATGATTTTATCCATCACTTCATTCATCGCTTAAGGAGATGACAGTTTGTTCTATGGGTGAAGGTGTGCCTGAAAACAGGCCACCGCTCGTCCTCTCTACTCCACAGAGGCTGGATATTTGGCCTTTGGCAGATGGTCATACCACTGTTCATCCAGTCAACTTTCATCCAACAAATATGAATTCAGAAAGTCCGAAATGATGTGGGGTCGGTGAGCCGAGGAGTCGAAAGAAAGATTTTTTAGACTCTCAAGATCTGGCAGTAGTGCTCTTTTACTTAGAGAATAGTATAGAATAGCATGGGGACAGGACGCATGGGCAGTCAGAGCTTCTGCTGCCGCCGCTTCTGCTGCCCCCGCTGGCATGGGGACAGAGCCCATCGGCAGGCAGAGCCGCTGCTGCTGCCCCCGCTGGCATGGGGACAGGACCCATGGGCAGGCAGAGCTGGTGCGTGGGGACAGGACCCACGGGCAGTCAGAGCTCCTGCTGCTGCCCCGAGTTGAGGGTTAGGGCTAAATTTAAGGCATGGGTACGTGAGTCATCTCTTTACAAGACAAAGGAAAAAAAGTTAAAATGGTACCAGTGCCGGTAGGGTCCGGCCATTGGGCGCTCCCACAACTTTTAGATAAGAATCAAACCGGATTGAGTAAATGGCAGAAGTCACCGCTCAAATATTATCTTCAACTAAAGACAAAGGAGGATTTTGGGGTGGGGGGTCAGTTACATGAGGTTGCCAGACAGTAAACGACTTAAGTCCTTGCCTTCCCCATTAAGAGTTTCCAGAGATAAGGCCATCCCCCCTTCCTCCTGGTGCAGAGAGGGAGGCATGGAGATTTCCTTCACAAATGCAATTGTCTCTGATCAAAGGGCAAGCAAATTCCACTCCTCGGAGCCTGATTCTCATCTGCAGTTTTAAAATTAACCAGCCTAAAAATCCTCATCATAAACTGTTTTAAAATTAAGCAGCCTAAAAATCCTCATCACTAAATGCCAGTTACAGTATACATGAGCAGAATCATACATTTTTGTCCTACCAAGCCATCCTAAGTTACTATTCCACATGAGCTACCATACACAATTAATTCTCTTATTCAGCCAGTATTTATGAGGTGCCCACCATGTGCCAGTGTTATGCTAGAGACTAGCAAAACCTTATGAACAAGATATTGTCGTTGCCCTTGAATGCAGTGTGTAGAGAGCATCCTGAGAGAGTGAAGGTGGGAGAAGTCGGTTAAACAACGGAAAAAGCAGGCTTTTCAAGGACACTTAGATGGTGCTTTTAAAGAAGAGCAGATGCTGTGGCCATATGCATTGTAGGCAGGAGGATCAGTGTGGGCAAAGGCTCGGGTCCTGTTGGAGGACTTGGAGCATTTTGTTATGATTCTATCACAGAGTGAGAAGTGAGAGACCCAACCGGGAGAAAGGCAAGATCCTGGATGCCCAGGGCTCTGAATGCCCCCTGAGGCATTGAGATTTGTCAGGGAGGTAATAAGCAGCCATGGGGGAATTTTAGCAGTGTGGTGACAAAATCTCAATTGTATTTCCTAAAGTCCCTATATAGTAGGGTGTGTGAGGGTAAGGAGAGGCAAAGACAGGTCAGAAAATGCAAAATAAAAGGACAAAGGATGCAATATTAATATCAGACAATGAAAAGTCTAAAGAAAATTCTTAAATATGACAACGGGTCTCGTTTGTAATGATGTTACATTGTGGAGAATCTTTATGACCAAATTACATGATATACAAGTAATGAAAAATTGGCCTAGGCATAGGAGAAACTAACAAAAATACAATAGCCATGAGCCTTTTTAACATATCTTGTAAGGTTTGAGAAATGTACAAAAAAAAATGATGTGAATAATAAAATGCTTGAATGAACCAGTATAAAGGAAACATATTTTTTAAGGTTACCTGGCACTTTGACAACAATTGACCGCATTTTCATCCCAAAGAAAACCTCATTAAATTTATAAAAATCAGGTCACATTCACTAATCACATTGTGGTAAAGTGGAAAAAGATAATGTAAATATTTGTTTTCACAATTAAAAAAATTCAAGCCCAATGAAAATTTATAAATTTTTATATTGTCAATAACCAGATTAAAAATCTGAAGTGAATATGTTTTGTTCACATTGCAACAAAAATGTTAAATAATCAGTAATTCTCTTAACCTGAAGTGTAAAGTGATGCGGGGTCAGTGAGCCGAGGAGTCGAAAGAAAGATTTCTTAGACTCTCAAGATCTGGCAGTAGTGCTCTTTTATTTAGAGAATAGTATAGAATAGCATGGGGACAGGACCCATGGGCAGTCAGAGCTTCTGCTGCTGCCCCCGCTGGCATGGGGACAGGACCCATGGGCAGGCAGAGCTGGTGCGTGGGGACAGGACCCACGGGCAGTCAGAGCTCCTGCTGCTGCCTCTGCTGCCCCCGCTGGCATGGGGACAGAGCCCACGGGCAGGCAGAGCCGCTGCTGCTGCCCCCGCTGGCATGGGGACAGGACCCGTGGGCAGGCAGAGCTGGTGCGTGGGGACAGGACCCACGGGCAGTCAGAGAGCTCCTGCTGCTCCCCGAGTTGAGGGTTAGGGCTAAATTTAAGGCATAGGTATGTGAGTCATCTCTCCACGAGACAAAGAAAAAAAAGTTAAAATGGTACCAGTGCCGGTAGGGTCCGGCCATTGGGCGCTCCCACAACTTTTAGATAAGAATCAAACCGGATTGAGTAAATGGCAGAAGTCACCGCTCAAATATTATCTTCAACTAAAGACAAAGGAGGATTTTGGGGTGGGGGGTCAGTTACATGAGGTTGCCAGACAGTAAACGACTTAAGTCCTTGCCTTCCCCATTAAGAGTTTCCAGAGATAAGGCCATCCCCCCTTCCTCCTGGTGCAGAGAGGGAGGCATGGAGATTTCCTTCACAAATGCAATTGTCTCTGATCAAAGGGCAAGCAAATTCCACTCCTCGGAGCCTGATTCTCATCTGCAGTTTTAAAATTAACCAGCCTAAAAATCCTCGTCATAAACCGTTTTAAAATTAAGCAGCCTAAAAATCCTCATCATAAAGGACTTATATGAGGAAAGATACACATTTTTTATTACAGAACATAAAAAGAGACTTGACTACAGAGACATATTTCTGGACGTCAATTATTCCAAATTTTATTTTAAATGTAATTCACTTCCAAAAATAGTCCCTTGTGGAACGTGACAATAATTTAAAGTTCATATGGAATGGGCATAGTTAGCCAAAAGCCTTTCATAAAAGATAAAAGCTGGAGTGAAGACTGTACTATCAGTAATGAAAATCGAAATACTTTAAATAATACAAATTGTTTGTTACTGGCACTGAAATAGACTGAAGATAAAATCATGAAAATAGAAATCCTAGGGGCCGGCCCCGTGGCCAGGTGGTTAAGTTAGTGCACTCTGCTTTGGCTGCCTGGGGTTCGCTGGTTTGGATCCTAGGCGCGGACCTACACACTGCTCATCATGCCATGCCGTGGCAGCATCCCACACAGAGGGACTAGAATGACCTACAACTAGGATATACAACTATGTACTGGGGCTTTGGGGAGAAAAAAAAAGGGAGAAGATTGGCAACAGATGTTAGCTCAGGGCCAATCTTCCTCTCATAGGAAATAAAAACCCAACAATCTTACCTTTAAAAAAAAATTCCAGACAGTAACTATATCTATATGTGAATATAATATAAGAAAAATGTTAATGTCTGTTAAACATATTCTAAATAAATTATTTTTAAACCGTGGAAGAAAAAATACAGCTAACTCAATATATGCTAATAGGCCAGATCCAGTCTTATATTACTTATGCTATCTCTCAGAATAAACAACAGATAACAGACGGAATGAATAATCAAATGTTAAAAAAATTAAAGAAGAAAGAAGAAAATATCTATTTTCTTGTCATTTTAGAGTTTGGAAGCAATCTCTAGGCATACAAAAATGTGCTTAATCACCCAGAAATTTAAGCACTTTTTAACTAACGTAAAAACCTGATGAACAATTCAAAAGGCAAAGCCAAATTATAACAAGGGATAAATATTTGTAACAGCTACAACAAGCAACAAGAGAAAGAAAAATAGGCAGGAAAAAAATAAATGGAAGAAGGACAGAATCAGGCAGTTCAGCTAAAAGAAATAGAAATAGCCATGTGTTTATTCATGAAAAAAAAATTGGATTTGAAAGTAAATGATTTGTGTGATCAAATAAATAAAAAATGAAGTGTCCTAAAATGCAAATAAGAGAGGGTGAGAGAGAAAGGCTTTAAGCGTACCCCAAGGGGGAATATTCAAGATGTGGAAGTTTCTGGGAAAGAGGAAGCTGAGACAGGATACGCAACATTGGGCCTTTTGCAAAATCAGCACGAAGAGCGTCAGAGTCCAAGTTCCCAGGGAGATTCTTGCAGTAAAACTTTGTGATGGCTGTCACAAAAGCAGTTAGGGGCTGGCAGTGCAACCCAGGTCCTGCGGCCTGTTGTTTGCATCTAGTTAGAATGCAGAACAATTATGTCCACATGCAATTTCACAGCATGACATTCGCATATTTCTTTCAGGGCTACAGAGATGGTCAAATGAGGAAGGCTGAATGAGAGCATTCAACATCAGAGTTATACATCCCAACATCTTTTGTCCTCACCCTTGTCCTGAAACCCCAGGACTCAAAAACTCCAGCTCTGGAATTCTTCTGTACCTGGCATACAGAATCCTTTTTAACTGGTTCAGAGGAAGTACTGGAGAGGCCTCCGTGCTCAGGCGTGGGACTGATCCTGTGTCCAGTGGACACAAAGGTGACCAGTGAACACTCAGGACAAGCTGGTCTCAGCCAATGTCCTAGGACTGAACCTAAACATAGAAAACCAGAGAATCAGAGAACAGCCCGTTACCGTGCCCTGATTATTTTCCTTTGCCCAAATCAACAATCTTCAGCTAGTTACTTGTTAGAAGAGATACATGTTTTTGTTTGTCTGCTTGGTAGCCTGAGAAATAATAAAACTGAGTCAACTTCTGAAAGCCTTGGGGAGTAACAGTGCCCACTGTCAGAAGACGCTCTTGTCTCTGTCCTTGATGGATTCTCAGGAAAGCCATGGAATGTTCTGCCCATGGGCTGTCACCTGGGACTTTCTTTTAAGAAGAAAACCCAAGGGTTGGAGATACTTAGCCTGGATGTAGCACATTCTAGGAGGCAGAAAGGGTGCTTTAGCCGCCTGCATCCAGATGTGGCCCAAGCCTTCCTACTGTGGAATACCAGAGTCAGCCTTCCTTGCATCTGCTGGCGAGAGCTGAGCTAGTATTTGTAACGGCTCAAACCACTGAATACCCCAATGCCCCTAATCTCCTTCTCATCAGATTCTGACACCTGTCTTCAAGTCAAAGATTATCCAAGACCTCTGGAATGAAAAGTGTATCAACGTCACCTACCTGCCTCTCCACCTCCAGAGTAGCTGAGTGTCTCTGGCTGTCCCCTTGATGCGGGGTCGGTGAGCCGAGGAGTCGAAAGAAAGATTTCTTAGACTCTCAAGATCTGGCAGTAGTGCTCTTTTATTTAGAGAATAGTGTGGAATAGCATGGGGACAGGACCCATGGGCAGTCAGAGCTTCTGCTGCTGCTGCCCCCGCTGGCATGGGGACAGGACCCATGGGCAGGCAGAGCTCCTGCCTCTGCTGCCCCCGCTGGCATGGGGACAGGACCCATGGGCAGGCAGAGCTGGTGCGTGGGGACAGGACCCACGGGCAGTCAGAGCTCCTGCTGCTGCCCCCGCTGGCATGGGGACAGGACCCATGGGCAGGCAGAGCTAGTGCGTGGGGACAGGACCCACGGGCAGTCAGAGCTCCTGCTGCTGCCCCCGCTGGCATGGGGACAGGACCCATGGGCAGGCAGAGCTGGTGCGTGGGGACAGGACCCACGGGCAGTCAGAGCTCCTGCTGCTGCCCCCGCTAGCATGGGGACAGGACCCATGGGCAGGCAGAGCTAGTGCGTGGGGACAGGACCCACGGGCAGTCAGAGCTCCTGCTGCTGCTGCTTCTGCTGCCCCCGCTGGCATGGGGACAGGACCCATGGGCAAGCAGAGCTGGTGCGTGGGGACAGGACCCACGGGCAGTCAGAGCTCCTGCTGCTGCCCCGAGTTGAGGGTTAGGGCTAAATTTAAGGCATGGGTACGTGAGTCATCTCTTTACAAGACAAAGGAAAAAAAGTTAAAATGGTACCAGTGCCGGTAGGGTCCGGCCATTGGGCGCTCCCACAACTTTTAGATAAGAATCAAACCGGATTGAGTAAATGGCAGAAGTCACCGCTCAAATATTATCTTCAACTAAAGACAAAGGAGGATTTTGGGGTGGGGGGTCAGTTACATGAGGTTGCCAGACAGTAAACGACTTAAGTCCTTGCCTTCCCCATTAAGAGTTTCCAGAGATAAGGCCATCCCCCCTTCCTCCTGGTGCAGAGAGGGAGGCATGGAGATTTCCTTCACAAATGCAATTGTCTCTGATCAAAGGGCAAGCAAATTCCACTCCTCGGAGCCTGATTCTCATCTGCAGTTTTAAAATTAACCAGCCTAAAAATCCTCATCATAAACTGTTTTAAAATTAAGCAGCCTAAAAATCCTCATCACCCTGAACTGTGTTTCTTGTAGGTTCCTCTTGTCACATTAGGAGCATCTGCTCACCTGAACATCTGTTTCTTTCTAAAATAATGTTTTATGGGCATATGGGATGCACTGTCAACACTTAGACTTTTTATGAGTCTGAAATCCAGATTCTGGGCACATGTACCAGCTTGATTATGGTGGGAAGGGAATGACGAGCCATTTCCTCCTCTTCAATAGGAGTCAGGTATTTTTGGAAGGATCTACGAAGTGGACAATGGCTCAGGGCCAGTTTCATTGCCTTAAATCGAGCCCCAGCCCCTGGAGAATTGTCTTCAAGAGTATTTGTCCTGATTTAGATTTTTTGGTCCGTTATTCCCTAAACTCACATACTCTCCCCCTCATCCATAACCCCTCTTTTAAGATCATTTTTTGGAGTATTTTCTCCTTTTGTTAACAGTTAATACTGGTGGTTTATCTCCTGTGTGCTGGTCGCCTATCTAGCATGGACTGTGGGCTATTCCTATGTATTTGTTTAGTCAATAAATATTGAGTACTGATAAGTAGCAGGCTCTGTGCTAATGGCTAAAACTTTCAAAATGAGCTATTTCTTTTATTTGCTATGATATTTGAAAGTGACTTTCAAAGGAGGGGGAATGGATTTAGGGGAGTCATTCTTTCTGATGGTTAAAGGCAGTCACTTCACACAAAAGGGAAGAATAAATCAGAAATGAGAAGGTAGCAGGACACCAAGGAGAGAATTTTGGCCTGCATAAGGGAAAGGACTAGGGGGACATAAATTATAGAGAAGCTGTTGGGCTCAAGAGACTAGTTAAGGAGAGAGCTAAGGACAGACAAGCCAAATGGAAACTTGAAAATTTTTTCTAGAAAGTTCTAGACAAAAGACTGTCTTCAAGCAGAAAGGCCGCTGAGGTTGCTCGACCCCAAGGCTATGCTACAGGCTGTCTCAGGAGATGCTGAAAGCCGCTGATGTTTTATTCAGGTGCCTGTACGTTGAGGGTGACAAAAAAGGGTGGTAGGTTACAAAAATGGCCATAATTTTTTATTCTCTCCTGCATCCTTGTCCTCTGCAATGTGAGTTTTCAGCATTTTCCATCAATAGGTGGGCATCTATTTCCTCTCCCCTTGAATTTGGGTAACCCTGTCACTTGTTTTAGATAATAGAATACAGTGAAAATTATGGTGCACCAAATCTGAGTCCAGGCCTCAAGAAGTCTGGTCCACTTCTCAGAAACCTGCCCAGCCGCCATGTGAAGAAGCCCGAGTTCATCTGATAGAGGACCATATCTGATAGACCTCCCAGGGACTAGCTGTTCCTGGAACACAAGCCAGGTTGTGCTTTTCACTCTTGCTCCATCAAAGGGAAAAGGGTGACATGTTTTGGGGGATGAATTAGGATGCAGGAGCAGTAGAAACCTCAAGCCCTGGCATCAGGAGACTTCTCCTAGCATCCATGACATGGCCTGTCAGCTGTTGACCTCAAACACATGTGGAAAATAGCATACAACCTTGAAGTGTCCAGAAATACAAAAGGTACACAGTTCTCCTAATATTTGCTCTGTAATCCTAATTGTTGCCATCTTGCTCCCTCCCCTCATTACCCTCCCTACCTGAATATTCCCTCACAAAACTTCCAATCTTGGCTTAACTCATTCCCATACCTTTATAGTGATTACACTCAGTTCTCTCTCCTTCAGGATGCTTTGTGAATTCTGTTCTATTTTTTTTCTTCTTATTTGCAGAATTTCCTAATCAGTTTCTTTTGGGTTGCTTTTCTATAAGGGTAGAAGGGACAATCATCTTTATTGCCACTTACCATCACCTGCTCATGACATGCATTAATCCTTGTAACAATTCTATAATTTATTTATTGTTAAGTCAGTTCTCCATATGAGACAGAACAGTGAACATGGTTCACATCCATGAAGCGTTTAACACATTGTATGCCACAAAGAGGGGACTCAAGTAAGTGCTAATGGTTTAAGTTGTAATTAACCTACATTCACACTGCTGGCAAGGTGTTTCACCAAACCATCCTAGTTCCTTTTATGCTCTCTTCCTGTCTTTGGTATTTTCATAACTAAGTTTATTCAATCTGGTATAAATATGTGTGGAAGAATAAACTTGAGCTTGGAGCCAGAAAACCTAGGTTCAAATCCTGGATCTTACACTTACCAGCCTTTTTGATCAAGTTTCCTGAGATTAGACAGTGCCCTGAATGGCCCTCTTGTGAAATAGTGATAAACTAGATGAATTCCTAGCCCTAAACACCCCAATTCCTTTTTTGTGCTAGAGAAGTCCTAAAATCATGAGCCCATCACTGAGGAGTCTCTTAATACACACACACACAGAGTCCTTATAAGGTAAATGTGTCAGGACTTGGCTCTTCCTGAGAGACCCAATATACATCTCACAGAACATCAGAGCTAGAAGGGACCTGGAGATCTTCCTACATAATTTCCTACACTGAAATATGATAAAAGTGTGGTCCAGAGAAATAAAGTGACTTGTGGGAGTCATGAAGGTAATGGATCTATAACTCAGGTTCCCCAACTCACTTTTTTCTAAATATTCTGTCTCATTTCCTCAACGTTGAGTGATATATTTAATTGAACCACAAGAGGGAGTCGGTGGGCAAGAAAATGTGCTCTGAATTCTCACCTAATCTCAGCTACCTCCTGGGAGGTTTTGATGCAAGGCTGACCTAAAGCTCTGGTTTCGTGTACTAGATATAGGTTGGATTCCCCCCCCCCTTTTTTTAATAATTGAGGTCACACTGGATTATAACATTATATACATTTCAGGTGTACATCCTTATATTTAGACTTCTGTATAGACTGCATCGTGTTCTCCACCAAATTCTAGTAGCCATCAGTTACCATGCACATGTGTTCTTTTACCCCTTTCACCCTCTCCTAGCCCCTTCTGTTAACCACCAATGTGTTCTCTGTATCTATGTGTTTGTTTGTTTATCTTCCACATATGAGTGAAATCATACAGTATTTGTCTTTCTCCATCTTATTTCACTTAGCATAATACACTCAAGGTCCACTCATGTTGTTGCAAATGGCAAGGTTTCATCTTTTTTATGGCTGAGTAGCATTCCGTTGTGTGTATGTATATATAGATATACACCACATCTTGTAAGGATTGTTGATATTGCATATAAAAAGCTTAGCACAAAGTTGATTCTTGAGATAATAGGTATTAATGACCGTGACAGATATTGTGATAATGCTTTAATTTCAAAGAGTACTTTTTGTGCCTTCCACTCCTGTCTCACTCACTACACTCTGGGTAAGATAAAAAGCAATCATTTGGACTTTGTCCAATTGTTATCTACTCTAGTTTCCTCTCTCTTCTCCATCTTCACATTCTGGAAGATCTGAGCACATGCAGGATGGAGGAGGGCATGGATAAAACTAGAAAAAGAGACTAAGACTAAAACATCACCTGATCGCATACTCTGAATGATTTGGGTTATCAATAGGACACCAGAGACATGGTTGTGTCCTCTTCCGTCTTTTTGGAAAGTAGACCTTAGTACAGAAGGTGAGGGTTGGGGAAGGCTCCAGGTGAGTGGCCAGGTGGCACCACCTATCCCTGGCTCCCTTCCATCTTGGTGGAATAGCCACTTGCCTCTGATGCAGGAAACAACCTGAACGAGACCCTGTGAGGTTCCTGCATGCCAGGTGTTGCATCAAGACCATCTATATGGAAACATGTCAATGAGAGATATTAGAATGACTCATATGATTTCTGGATCTAGAAGTGTCTTTGGAGGTGATTGAGCCAAACTAGTCATTTTCAATGAAGCTGACAGATGAGATTGGACTTGCCTGATGCTATAGAGTGGATCAGTGAAAGAGCTGGGACGAAAATTAAAAAGTGAAATAACATCAGGACTTTTAAATATTTCTGTAATACCCAGTCCCAACATGACAGGGCCATTACCACTACTGGAATTTTTTGTTTTACTTTATTTTGCTTCTCTCTCTATTTTACACAATGTGGAGCTTTACCAATTTAGACTAAGTTTTCTCCAGCCCTGTCTCCCCAAGAGGAATTTTAAATTATGTACCTCCTCCTTTTTTTTTTTTTTTTTTGTCAAGGAAGATTTTCCCTGAGCTAACATCTGTTTCCAATCTGCCTCTTATTGTGCGTGAGCTTCAGCCACAGCATGGCCACTGACAGATGAGTGGTGTAGGTCCTTGCCTGGGAACTGAACCCAGGCTGCTGAAGTGGAGTGTGCTGAACTTAACCACTAGACCACTGGGGCTGGCTCTACCTACAACATTTCTTATGCCAGCAATTTAGTAATCATCTTAGGTTGCTTGTGTACCCCCTAGCATTCGCACTCTCTATTCAAAATGACTACTAAAATAATTTTTTCAAAAGGCAATTAGTTGAATAAAATTTAACCTAACTGAATATACATGTACTATGATTCTTCTAACTTAATGTTGAATACAATGAGTGGAACCAAGTAATTTTCTTGAACCTGGTAATACAAATCCTTAGAACTCACCAGCAATTCTTTGGGCAGAGGAAATGGAAAGTGCAAAGGTCCAGAGGTGAGTGGGTGACTCGTGTTTCTGAGGAGGTAGTGTGCCCGAAGCAGAGAGACTGAGATGGGGAGAGAAGGTAGTGTTGTCTGAGGTGTCTGGGGGCTTGAGTTCATTAAAAACTCATAAAGCTGAAGTTTTTATTCCAAGGTAGATGGAAGGCACTGGGGGAGTTTGAGCAAAGGAAAGACGAGATCTGACTTGAGTTTTATCAGGATCACTCTGGCTGCGATACCATGTTTAAAATAGACCAACAGTGGTCAAGGTCAGAAATGGGAAAAACAGTGAAGAAGCTACTGCAGTAGTCCAGGAGAGAGAGGATGGTGGCTCAGACCATTGGGACACAGCATCACTGCTTACTCAAAATAAAACCTGGGAGGCTAGTTAAGCACTTCTCTTTCTTTCACTCCCCCGCAGTCACTCATTTTGAATCCTCAGTTATCAGTAAGGGTCCCCCAGGAAACAGAATTCATCCTGTGTGATCCATCATAAGGGACTTTAATGAAGACCTTACAGGCTGGGCCCAGTTAAGGAAACTAACAAGAGATGAGAGAGCACCAAAGATGAGAAATAGCAGGAAGGTGTACCACCTCTAGGGCTAAAGGTATGAGAAGACAGTGTTACTGGAGTCCACTAAGAGCAGGCACCTTGGAAGACGAGCTTCTTTGTAGTATAATTGTGAAGGAAGCAGCTACTTCCAGAGGCTACGCCACTGCTGAGAGAGGTTGGGGAAGAAATGCTTTGCCCTTTCCCTCCTTTTAGCCTTTAATCCTCCAAACAACCTACATGGTTTGCTTTATTATTCCAAATTTATGGGAGATTTGAAGATTTTCCCAGAGGCATATTGTTGGCAAATGACCAAATTAAGTCTAAAGCTCATGTGTGCTGCTTCTTAGTCCTAGGATTTTTCCATCACCATATAACCCCTTTTCTGGGAGAAACAATGACGTGAAACTTGACTTTGGCTCACAGGGATGATGAACATCGAAAGTTAAAAGTATAAATGGGTGGGGGCTGGCCCCGTGGTCGAGTGGTTAAGTTCGCGCGCTCCGCTGCAGGCGATCCAGTGTTTCGTTGGTTCGAATCCTGGGCATGGACATGGCACCGCTCATCAAGCCACGCTGAGACGGCGTCCCACGTACCACAACTAGAAGGACCCACAACGAAGAATATACAACTATGTACCGGAGGGGCTTTGGGGAGAAAAAGGAAAAAATAAAATCTTTAAAAAAAAAAAAGTATAAATGGGTGACAAGACAAAGTATCTGCTCATTCCCTCTCTCCTCCTCCAAGGAGAAAGAAGAGGTGACAATTGATCTAAATCCCAACCTTGGATTGAGCAGTCTGATGGTGTTCCCATTGCTCTGTCTGATGTTTTATGTAGCCTTCATTGCTGGAGTCACTTCTAATGAAGGATAAAGGCTGCGACTAACTTGAGAGTTGCAGGTGGGCACACTTTCATGAGTTTTACCTCCAAAAGTCCCACCAGGTTCTCAGAGTGAAGATCAGAGAAAACTCCCTTTGTGCTTCTGGCTTATCCTAGGCACTGTCTACTTGTTGTTGCAGGAGACACTGACTGCTTAAGATGTAGATCTTTCAGCCCTGCTGTTCTGCCTACGTATGCCGCTGTGTTGCAGACAGCTCAACTCAAATTCTGCCAGTTTAAGAGTGCCAGCATGTTCAGTTGAGCCCAGTACACGTCAAGGTCTGGGTTTTATGGATCAAGATCCTCAGGTTTTCAGAAATAACAGTCATTAGATGTGGTGGTCATGTGATACACATAGAAAGTGGTATTGATGGCAAAGGAGGAGGTGCTCAAATGAGCTGGTTCATATTGATGAGGAGATAGTTCGATGGGAAGAATGAGAAGCTATGTGACAGCTAACTAGATGTGGAGTCACTAGGGATCAGGTTGGTTGGTTATTAGAACTTATCTATTGCAGTTCCTCACTTGGAGGATGAAAAACCAAACCTTACTCTCATCACATTGAGTTTAGTGGCTTAGCTAAGGTGAAAACTTGGGTCATCTCACTCCTAGTTATGTGCCTTATCATCTTTAGCCGCCTTGCTCTTTAGACAGTCTTCATAGCAAAAGTCTTGCACATGTGATGAGAATGCAGTAGATTCTCTTTGTTTTGGTTTTCCCTTACCACCATTGCCCATCTCTGCTTCCTCTCAGTCCTTACTCTTGTGTTTTTAATGCCCTTCTCCTAAAAGCCATAGTAAGAGCTATCATCTTATTCAATCATGCTCCATTGGCCTAACAAAATGTTTGTATATTGACTAGATCTTAAAAATTCTCATCACAGGAGAGAAATTTTTCTAAGTGTGGTGACAGATGTCAACTAGACTTGCTGTGGTGATCATTTTGCAATATATCCAAATTTTAAATCATTATGTTGTACATCTGAAATTAATATAATGTTATATATTGATTATATCTCAAAAAAAGAAGCATTACACATAGAAATACAACCTCATATTTCATTGGTAGAGCCATTGTGCTCATGAAGGAAAATAAATTGCAATTATTTTGCATTTGCATAGCAATTGGCAATTTACAAAACACTTTCACATCCTTTGTATCACTTTATTTACAAAGACCAATCTTCCCTCACCAGAGCCCAACAAGGAGGGCAGGTAGACTCCGGTGTGCTGAGGCTGTGAGCATCTCTTAGGGCTCACACTCTGAATTCAGGAAGCCTCCGTAACCATTTGCTCCCGGGTGTCCTGGATGAGTTGCATAGAACCATTCTCATCCTTGTGGGAGCTTGGTATAGAGGCAGAGGGGCTTGTGGTGAAGAATGGGGCTCTTCAAAGGCTCATCTCTCTATTTTCAAATCTAGACTCAGTACTTCTTTATTGTGTGATCCTAGCTTTGTGCCCCCAACTTCTCTGAGCCTCAGCCGTAATTTGGAGCTAATAACACCTTCCTTGTAGAATTTTTTGTGAGGAGTAAGGGAGATATGCAGGTAAAGCGTCTTTTCCAGTGCCCTGCTCAGGATAACCCCTCAATAAACAGCAGCTACTCCCAGATTCGGACACCCCCAGAGTCAGTTTCTCTATGACTGCACTGGCACATTCAGAGGCAGAGCCCATGGCCAAAAAAATAATAAAAGTTTGTATATAGGTTTAGGTCATACACAATTTTATTAAAACAACTGTAATGAATGGCTCTGGAGAATAGTCTTTGTTTAGATTGCTGAATATACTATAGGAATCTTGGGATAGCTAATTATTCTGGGTTCAGAATTCAGAGGAAATGACACTGTGAGAAATATTGTATCAAGCCACTGAAGTTGGATGTGGAGAAATGCTAAGGTATTTTACTTATCTTTTTGTGGAATTTATTTTTTCCTGCTCCAAAGCCACGAGATAAAATCCAATGTACCAAAAACATGCCTTTATGACTTTTGATAGAATGGAAGTGTTGGGGGAATCACCTGCCAGAGACAGTGGGGGTTATCATTTTCTGTGAAACTCAATGTTCAAAAGAAGTGAGATTAGATTTCCCTGAAGTTGCAGACCTTCAGAATTTACAAAATATTCTTATAAACAAACAAGAAACAATGCTTTTATATCCTTTTGAAACACATATTTGCTCAATTTTAGTGATTTGATTGGTCTGAAAGACATTTCTAAGAAGTTCAGATAAAAACCTAATTTGCTTACTTGGCAAAATGATTGAAGAGCAGTTAGGTGGGTAGAGTTGAGTGAGCTGATTATGATAAAGGAGAGAAGAATGTGATGTGTGTACATTGCTTTGATGCCAGCATGGATTAGTTGGCTATTGTCACTAAACAGACCCTGTCCTTAGGGGTCTCTAACATTTATTTTACGTGGTAGTATACGTACGCACAAGTGTCTGGGGCTAGATGTTAAGCATTTTAATAGTGATTTCTTAAGAATAATACCTTTCTTTGCTACATATCTGCTATTTTCAGAACCATTTTGTTCTTAATGATAGAGGAAGCCCATAGAGAAAAATATGTTTATGCTTTTAATTTGGAATTATACAGGCACTGGAAAAAAAATCCTTTTTCTTTTTTTGAGGAAGATTAGCCCTGAGCTGACATATGCTGCCAATCCTCCTCTTTTTGCTGAGGAAGATTGGCCCTAAGCTAACATGCATGTCCATCTTCCTCTACTTTATGTGTGGGATGCCTGCCACAGCATGGCTTGATAAGCAGTATGTAGGTCCGCACCTGGGATCCAAACCGGTGAACCCCAGGCTGCTGAAGCACGACATGTGAACTTAACCAGTGCACCACCAGGCCGACCCCAAAACAAATCTTTTATTAAGAGAAAGCAAAGTAATATCCTTCCGAGATTCAAAATAATGAAGAGTAGTGCTTAGATATGTCACCTCAACTTTACATGACCCCCCAGTTCCTAATATATTTGTTTTCACACTTTTCCTCTGCTCTAATCTTTTATGTCAGTTGTCTGGGGCTTTTCCCTTCTCTTTTGCTGACATTGGAATATAATTTTCTCTGATAATATATCTCAACTCCCTCCAAGTGCATCACGTACACCCACTCCCTCCAGTGACTCTATTTTACTCACCCAGGAGCATTTGACAGAAATGTCCCTGAATGTCATCAGATACTGCAAAATGCTGAAATCAGAAAAATAAATGATACAGTCCCATTTTCAAAGATATAACAAAACGGAAAGAAAAACAGATATATGAGAATATAATTTTGAACTGAAGGCTAATCTTGGCGTATTAAAAACATGTATTTCTGTTTCCTCATGAAACCCAACTAAAATGAATATAAGGGGTAGGAAGAAAGTCGTCAATCCACAAATCCAAAAAGAATATAAGAAAAAATAGCATCACATTATCCTTTTCTTTTCATGTTAAGAAGCAGCTGGATAAGTCCTAAGTGACTTAGTAGCCAACAGAAAAGTATAAATCTGACTGATGGAGCTGGAAGCCTGGAAAAAGGCTGATGCTCTTTGTAGAATTCCAATAAGTCTCAAGAACTGGAAGTGCCTCCAGGTCGATGTGTTTCTGTACATGGTGATGAGCTGGTTCTAACTGTCTAAGAAGTTAGTGAATAGTAAATTAAGTGAATTCACCAAGAATAGTGAATTAAGATCTCAGCAGGCCTAGAAGGTAACTGGTTCTAACTAGAACAAGAGAATACAAGGCTCAGAGAATGCATGTCTCCAGAAAAAAAATAAATGAAACTGACCAATTATCCTGAGTCTGTAGACACTGAGAAGTTTACATTTATGGTGGAGTATTTGGAATTAGTTTTAGGTATATAGAAAACTAAGCGTGTGAAATATGAGGCAGTTATCAACTCCTGGGAAAAGAAATGGTCAAAAGAAAATACAATCATAACATGAACAATGATTTAGCCATTGATAATTTAAACACTATATATTGATCCAACTAAAAATTATGGGAAAACTCAATTTGGAGAATGAAGGAAAAGGAAGTATTATGGTGGAGGTGTGTGCCCAGAGTAAGGGAGGAGGATGTTGGGATTAGTTCATTGTCTTCAACAGTAGGAAGTTAGTTATAAAACCAAAAAATTGAAAATAGTATTACATTCATTCACTTAGAAATATGGAAGTAGCACAAAAAGAAACTAAAAATTTAAATAATTCCAGAGAAAGGAAATTGGTTGAGACGCTGGGAAGGGGACACTAACGACCTTATTCAGGCTAAATCCAATGAACATTTTGTTGTTGTCATCTTGCTTTTCTAAACTATTTAACAGTAATTGAAATATTTCTTCTTGTTGAAACATTTCTACGTTAATAATAATGTTAAACAATTCATGCATATTACCGAATATAATCCTCTCAACAATCCTATGGCATAATATCTACATTTTACAGACAAATAAACTGAAGCACAAGGAGTTTAAGCAATTGGCTCCAGCTCACATAGGGAATAGGATTCAAATCTGGCTCTGTCTGATTCTGGAGTCTACATTCACGATTACTAGTGCTGTGGCCCTTTCTCTTCCTTTAAAAATAATTTGATCTTCAAAATTGCTGTATGCATTTATTCCAATTATTATTTTTTTAATAGCACTAACCCAGCTACCTTCTACAGCATCAATTGGTCCACATGAATTCCATGCACCCAGATGTAGCTTGCTCCGCTCTTCAGCTTCCTCTGCCATGGACAGCAGTTTTAGTCAATCTCCTACCTTCAGACTTCTTCAGTGCAGAGCTAGGCAAGAATCTCCAAGCCGTCGCAAACTCAAAGGGTTAAGTGCCAGTTAACAGCAGGCACTTGCTTCTGCTCTGCTCTGGTGGAAGCTTGGGGCTGGCTATGGTTTTCTAAACCTTGGCAGTAAAATTGCAAACTCCCCTTCTGACAAGTCATTCCCCCAAAACTTCCAGTGAGTTCCTTTAGTGCCCATGCACTTGTCTTTTGTGAGGACTGGTGTGACAAATGCTACAAGTCTCTCTACTCCTAAGAATTCCCTTCAAAAAAATCCTCCTTTTTGATGATGAATCTCTATGCTTTTCTTAAATGGGCTATTGGGTGTGATGGTCACTGAGCAGTTTTCCTAACTTTTTTTAACTTAAGTTCTAGAGAGATGGATCCAAAAGCTGTCTTTAATTTGGGGGTACTTGTTAGCTATTGTTTTGTGACTTGTGCTTCAAATGAAATCCAGAGCCAAAAGGAACTATCACATTTTATATCTTATTATTTTTGAATTGTCTTCATTTTTCTCTTTCTTTCCCTTCCTATGGTACATAGAATGAACTAAGATAGTGAAACTTACCATTAGGTAAGAATGAAGAAATTGGATGCAATGACTGAGTCTATTTGTGCTTTATCTTCCAGTGGAGATGGAACAAGTGCATTGCTGTTTGTGTGTGGGATAGTTACATTATGTCAGATGCACAAAATAAAAAATAGATAGGTAAATGAGAGATAGAAATTTTGATTGATAATTTTAGATCCGTAAGCTAGAAATCCAAGGAATGGAATAGAGTAGACATCTGGCTTTTGCTTGACCAGCATCTTTTCTAATTTTTCCAGAAATGTATTCAGACTTTTTCCTTTGAGAAGCACCTCTTCGCTATTGCAGGTGGGACATTGGAATACTTATACTTGTTCCTACTCTTTCTCATGTTGTAGTCATGTAGTTTTCGAGATCAAGTTATTATATTTTATATTTTACATGAAAAATCATGTAGGCTTAAATGTCTTATTGCTTTATTTGTCCAATGCTATTTAATGTCTTTCTCATTATTTCGTATTAATTTTTTGTTTTGCTGCATTATATCTTTTAATCATTCAAAGAAGCTCTGAGGTGTCCTTCTGTGTCTAGCCATTTCTTAACTAATACTTTTTTTGTCCTTACTTTTGAGTGTTAATTTTTTTGTAGGACTTCTGAGAGTCTTCAGTATACTAATGTTCATCGTGACCTTCCAGAAGGTAGTGTAGTTTCTGGTACTTTCAGAACTTAATGGTCTGTGGAATCTAGTCACGACTGTTTTGCCCTCCAAATATCTCAGGGGACTAATTTTCAATTGAAACACTATTATCTGCTGGTCTCAGCCTATCAATAACCAGTGTTGAGGTTGGACCAGCCCTTGTGGTTGTTACTATGATTGCAAGACACTCTTCAGCAACAACCATCAGGAAATTTTTAAAAAATAAGTTTATTGCTTACAGGACCTGGAAATTACATAACACACCTGGGGCCACTTAGTGAGGTCCAAGGTTGCGGGTAGAGAGAGACAGAGAGAGAGAGAGAGCACATAGGCCTCTGGTTCTGCTTTCAATGGAGTTGAAGTTGGCGGCCTAGGGTTTCTCAGGCTCACTATTGGTGAATTTAAAACATATGAAGGGGAATGTAAAGCTCAAGAAAGGAAAAAACAAGTGGCCCAAATGGTCAGTAATCAAAATCAGCCAAGATCTCTAAAACAAAGGAGCCTCAGTCTGGGGAGGCAGCCTGGCTCTTTTTCTAGTCCTGCGGCTGGCAATGTGTTTATTCGAGATAGCCATCCTTGAAGTGGATGCCACAGCAATCAAAGCTTAAGTCAGGCACTTGCATTACAAAAAGAAAAAAACTATCAGGGCTTACACAGACACATTGAGAAATACTTGAATAACCCAGTTTGGAACTGATTGACAGTCGCAGAGGTCACCTCTGCCAGCTGGTTGGCTTGGTCAATGGCAGGACATGGTGGGAAGAGAGAGGTCAGAGAATTTATATAGCCGAGGGTGATTCACTATCTCTTGGGATTTTCCTTTAATGATTTAAAATCATAAGGAAATTCAGAGAAGTGAGCCTGGCATTTGGGATGCTTTTTATGTAGGAGCATTTACTGATTCTGGTGGGTGTCCAGTGGAATCTAATTGTGGTTTTAATTTTCATTTTCTTGATTACTAATGAGATTAAACATGTTTTCACATCTTTCGTGCTCATTTGGATATTCTCTTTGTGTAAAGTGCCAAGACAAGTTTCTTGAACAATTTTGTGCTGCATTGTCTCTTTTTTGCTTAGTACTTGTAAGAGTTCTTTATACGTCCTGGATATATACCCTTTCTTGATTATATGTATTAAAAATGCCATCTAACACTCTGTGGGTTGTCAATTTTTGCTTTACATATTTAGACATTTTGTTATTAGGTATCTACACATTTAAAATTATTACATTGTCTGGGGCTGGCCCCGTGGCTGAGTGGTTAAGTTCGCGTGCACTGCTGCAGGCGGCCCAGTGTTGGTTCGAATCCTGGGCACAGACATGGCACTGCTCATCAAACCACACTAAGGCAGCGTCCCACATTCCACAACTAGAAGGACCCACAATGAAGAATATACAACTATGTATTGGGAGGCTCTGGGGAGAAAAAAAGGAAAAAAATAAAAAATAAAATAAAATCTTAAAAAAAAAAAGTTAAAAAAAATTATTACATTGTCCTCGGGATTTGGCCATTTTTATAAGTATGTAATATTCCTCCTTTGCTTCAGTAATGCTTTCTGTTCTAAGGTCAACCTTGTCTGATATTAATAAGACTTTAGTTTGGGTTTTGCCTGACATATCTTTCTCATTTTTCGCTTTAAAATTTTTTGTGTCTATCAAAATTTGCCTCTTTTAAATAGAAAGTAGCTGGGTTTTGACTTTTTTTATCTAGTCTGAAATTTTTGTCATTTATTGCACAAAATATATTTACTTATGCATTTGGAATGCAATCTATCATGTTACTATTGGCTTTCCTGGGAGAAACAAAAGTTCTAATTCTTATTAGAATTTGATAAATCAGATATAAATGCTGTGATTTTTAGGGTTATAAGTAAACACACAGTAAAAGGCTTTATAATTACCAGATTGTATAATTACCAGACTAATCGAAGAGAGAAACGTAATAATAATAAATACGTAATCACTTGAAAATAATACAAGAAAAGGGAGATAAGAGAGTATAGAGCATTGCCAAAAAATAGAAAACTTTTTTCTTTGTTCATTTACCTATTTAATTTGAATTCTCTATTTTATGGTATTGATTTCCTTAAATGTTTTGTGTCTATTCACACTTTTGTTTGATTGCTTGTTCCACGTCAGTGAATATATACTCTGCTTACCACAGACTACATCTGGTGATCGTGAGGGAGGAGTAGGCACTAAGCCAGATCACATGTGCTGGTTGATCGTGATCTAGGTGGGAGAGAGCATCCTGCTTCTCCAGACCAAGGCGCCCTCTGTGTCTCCATCCTCAGAATCCTAGGGCTGGAGGGTGAACTCAGAACTTTCATTTGGGGACTAATTCCATAATACCTTTCTCTCTACTGTGCACCACCTTTGGCATTTAGAAAAACTGCTAGGAGAGGAAGGCAGATTTAAACTGAGAGAGGTGTGGAGTTGGGGCAAGTTATTGTACCTGGACTGAAGGCGCTTGCCCAGAGTCTCTGGCACTTATAGGACACCTACAGACATTGCCTGCTTGAAGAAATGTAGGTCGAGGGACATCCCTTCCAAGGCTTTTGGGCTGATGATTTTCTCATCCACTTGTTCTAAGGTCCCTGGAAATGGTATGAGAGAGGATGAGGTCACCTCCCATGGCACAAGCTGGTATTCTAGTTTGGGGTGGGTCAACTGCATCTATAAATATACGTTTAGGTACTTTGGGGAACAATCTTTGCTGCAGAGGATGGGGGTAAGGACAGGCTCCTGATGGCTGATGCTGGATGAGGTTGTTTTAGTTGCTTTTGTTCTCTAAATCCCCAGGCTATCAGGAAACTGAAATCAATATTTTCTGCTTTTGGCTAATTATTTCATATACTCTTGATTTATCTTCTTTCATGGGGTTTATTCTCTGTCTCTGACATGTGGTTTTTATAAGTAAACATTTAAGAAAATATCTGTCACATGCAGAGTTTGGTAGAGATGTTATAGGGCAAAGGTGGAGTCCCCAGTCTTATGCAGGCCCTGAGATAGACTGTGGCCTGACCTGGTTCTCCAACTATCTTTGGTACCATTCGTGAGAATGCAAGGCATAAACTGAGACTGCTCATAGGAAGTCTACTAATGAAAGAGACATTGCAGATTCTTGGCATTCTTGGGATCAGAAAGCAGATGAAAGGCAATTGTGCCCAATGCATTCTTTCTGGATGAGGTAAATGAAAGCCAGAGAAAGGAAATACCTTACCCAGAGTCATACTATGTAGTAAAAGAGCTAGGAATAGAACCCAGACTTCTTGATTACTGCTCTAGGCCTTTCCCCACTCTGCTCACCATCTCTACATTACCATCATCACCCTCCATCAAACCATCCAAGTTCAGGCCTCCTTTTGGGCTTCTGTTCTATTTTTTATAAGTTTGACGAGGAAAGAGAGGTGGCCCTTTCAGACCATCCTCCTCATGCTCCCTCCTTGGCATTGTGACCCATGTGGGGGATGGTGACATAAAAATAAGGAAACAAAAGATTGATGCTGGTGCTGATCCACAAGGAGATTGGAGCCAGTAGAAGAAGAGAGGGGAATTTTCTAGGTTTCTCCACATCTGTAACAGCAACAACTACAAAAAAAGACACTGTACTTGTCAATGGCCCAATATATGTCACAGACGATGTGACAAGACTAGGATTCAGAGTCTTCCCCAGTCTGGAAGAAATGTTCCTCATCTCTATCCAATATTCTCTGTCGTTTTGTTTCCATGATATTTGAATATAGGAAAGTTGAGCCCTGGAGAATAAACACACATTTTTGTCCTTGGGGAATTTACCTTCCCTAAGTAAGTAACACATGGATTTCTACAGTATGAAGGTGGGAGAAGTTATATGAATTTATAGCCAGAGTTTTTAAAAAGACAGAGCGCCAAGTCAAAGTGACAGAGACCTGACGTGTGTTACCAAAGAACAATGGAAAGAACACCAAGAGTCATTTGAAAGCATTGTTTTAATATAGTGGCTGGCCTGGGGAAACTCAGTCTTATTAAGTATAGACAGGGAGAACCACCAGAGATGTTTGCTAAGAGTGAACCTACATTTCCTAAATCCCCAGTCTGAAGGTATGTCTGAGAGATCAATGCAGAAATTCCTATGCATTAAAGAGAAGTAAACTCAAGTACACATTCAACTGGATTAAGAAGAATCATTGGCACTGACATTCTCGGCAATGGGTTTAACATGTGCAAATGCCACCATGTAGGAATGAAATTGCTGATCTGGAAGTATTAAAATAAGTCAAATATATTTGTGGTTTCAAAAATAAAAAGAGATTCAAGGTAAGGTTAGGATAATGGGACGTGGACTGAAGTAGCAGGGCTTCTCCTATCAATTACATTACCCATTTTAACTTTATCATGAGGGTACTGGGAGGTCAAGGAAGGATTTTAGAGGGGGAAGGTAACAGAATTGGTTTCACACTTTAACATGATCATTCTATCTACAAAGTGGAGAATGAACTGGACATACAGGGGCACAAGTGGACACAAGACAACATTAATGGGGTTTGACAACATTCCTGATGAAAATTGGATGATAGCTAAGTCTGAGGATGTGTGAGAAAAGGTTGTGTAGGGTCAGAAGAACATGACTGATTTGGACATGGAGGATGGATAAGAGAAGGCATCAATGGAAAACTATCATTTTTTTTTTTTTAACGTGGACAACTGAGTGAATTGTTGGTCCTTCTGTTAAGGAAAACGCTTAGAATCCCATAATCCTTTTATGCTTCCTGTTACTTTTAGCTTTTGCCATTCTATGTTAGAAACCCTAAAGTAATGCCCTCTACATACTTTTCCTTGCACCATTAATTTTTGAAGGAAAATTGTTGAGGAAGCCTGGATATCTTCTGTTTAGATCTTCTAATGTCCAAAGTGAAAATTCTCCCTATTCCCGTCTGGAACAAGTTGCTAAATGAAGATAAAATTATGCACTTTACTGTAATGACTTTAAATTAAGTTCAGAGGGGCGGAGCTGCCAGGAAAAAATGGGTTAGAGGATGCGGATTAGATTGAAAGTCGAAAAGAAAACTACCTATTTTATGCTCTTTTGTGTAAATTGAGATCTTGGGTTCTGTTCAGGGGATGCTCTAGTGTACAGAAAAGTGAACACACCCACTTGACGATGTGTAGTATGGAACCCATCTCACAAACTCAGTTATCATTGGGACAGACTGAAAGATAAAGAGGAGAGTTTAATGGCCTGCCTCTACGTTGTCTTGTATGCAGCTTATTCCATGAGAGTAGAAAACAGAACAACCCTGACCATTCTATCCAATCTTTGAGACAAACTGGAAAAGAGAGGAAGCCTCAACTACTGACCACCTGGCACAATGAATAACATGCTCTAACTAATCATATAAGCCCCTTCCTCTGCCTCTCCACCTCCCCTATTACAGGAGCAAGTTGGAACAAGAGAATATGAGGAATAAAATCTTTCTCTAGCATGTCCTTGAATGGCAGGAAGTATTAGAAGAAGTTTGTGTTTTATATATAAAGCCAAAAAATGGTTAAATAACAGTAGTAACAACAATAATAATAGTTAATATGTATTTAGTATTTGGTATGTGACATGCACTGGTTTAAATGCATTATCTCATTATTAAATTCCCACAAGAGATAGGCACTATTATTTACAGTATAGACTTTTAGAAACACAAGATTAAGTAGCCTGAATAAAGAGTGGCAAAGCTGGAATTTAAATCCAGGTGGTATAATTCCAGAGCCTCTTTGCTTAAGAAGATCCAGTCTACTAGTCTGGTAAATGGAAGAACTATTTGGTTTGCACATTTGTCCACTCATCAGTTCATGGACATTTGGTGTGTTTCCATCTTTCGGCCATTCTGCATAATACCGCTAAGAAAATGCATATGCAGGTTTTTGTGTGGACATATGTTTTCCTTTCTCTTTGTTATATGCCTGGGAGTGGAAATGTTGGGTCATATGCTAAGTCTAATGTTAACATTTTGAGTTACTGCCAAACTGTTTTCCAAAGTGGTTGCACCAATTTTCAACCTCAGCATCAAGGTTCCAATTTCTCCACATTCTCATCATCACTTGTTACTACCTGTTTATTTTTTCCATCCTAGTAGATGTGAAGTTGTATCTTTCTGTGGTTTTGATTTACATTTCTTTAATGACAAATGGTGTTGAGAGTTTTTTTCATGTGTTTACCAGCCATTTGCATATTTTCTTTGGAGAAATGCCTATTCAAATTCTTTGCCCATTTTAAGTTGGGTTATTTTTCTTTTTTATAATTGAATTGTGTAAATTCTTTATATATTCTGGGTACAAGTCCCTTATCAGATATAAGATTTGCAAATATCTTCTCCCATTCTGTGAGTTGTCTTCTCACTTTCTTCATGGTGTCCCTTGAAGTGGGGAAATTTCTATTCTGAAGAAGTCAAATTTATCTGTTGGTTTTTTGGTTGCTTGAGCTTTTATTTTTATGGCTGAGAAACCATTGGCTAAACCAGGTTCACAAAGACTAACTCCTTTGTTTTCTTCTAATAGTTTTCTAGTTTTAGGTCTTATATTTAGGTCTTTGATACATTTTGAGTTAATTTTTTTTTAAAGATTTTATTTTTTTTCCTTTTTCTCCCCAAAGCCCCCAGGTACATAGTTGCATATTCTTAGTTGTGGGTCCTTCTAGTTATGGCATGTGGGACGCTGCCTCAGCGTGGTTTGATGAGCAGTGCCATGTCAGCGCCCAGGATTCGAACTGACGAAACACTGGGCCACCTGCAGCGGAGTGCGCGAGCTTAACCACTTGGCCACGGGGCCAGCCCCCATTTTGAGTTAATTTTTTACTTGACATGAAGAAGCGTCTTTCTTCTTTTACATTCTTTTACAATGAATTGGGATGTGTCCTTCTTCTTCTCATCTTTCAAAGAGTTTTTGAAGAAAGCTTGTTATTTCTTTTTAAAATGCTTAAAAGAATTCACCACTGAAATCACATGGGCATGGGCTTTTCTTTGTGGAAATTTTTTAAAATTACTAATTTAATTTCTTGTTATAGATCTATATAGTTTTGTATTTATTTTTGATTCAGTTTCATCAGTTAGTGTCTCTATAGGGATTTGACTATTTCATCTAAGTTATCTAATTTATTGGTGTACAGTTTTTCCCAGAATTCCCTTACAGTTCTTTTATTTTTTGCCCGGTTGGTAATCATGTTCCTGTTTTCATTTCTGATTTTAGTAATTTCTTGTCACACTTTTTCTTGTTCAGTCTAGCTAAAGGTTTTCCAATTTTGTGGATCTTTTCAAAGAATATCCCAATCCAATTGTTCATTATTCTTGTGGCTGTTGTCTGGTTTTTGTTTGCCTGTTTGCTATTTTTTGTTTTGTTAGCTTAGGGCAAATATTCCTCAAGCAAAACCGGGAAGATTGTCAACAGATGTTAGCTCAGGGTGAATCATCCTCAACAACAACAGAAAAGAAAAACACCTCAAGTTGATCCTTGACTTATACCATACACACACAAAATTTAATTCAAAATAGATCAAAGACACACAATTGTAAGAGCTAAATTATAAAACACTTAGAAATAAAGCATAGATTGAAATTTTCATGACATTAAACTTGGCAATGATTTATTGGATATGACACCAAAAGCATGGGCAACAATGATAAAAAAAAAAGTAGATAAGTTGGACTTCATAAAAATTAAAACCTTTTGTTCATAAAAGGAGACTATCAACAGAGTGAAAAGGCAGCCCATGGAATGGAGAAAATATCTGAAAATCACATATCTGATAAAGGATTGATATCCAGAATATATAAAGAACTCAACAACAAAGAAACCAAAATTCTGATTCAAAAATGTGCAAAATACTTGAATAGACATTTCCCCAATAAGATATACAAGTGGACAATTATCACGTGAAAAGATGCTCAGTGTCACTAGTCATTAAGAAACTGCAAATCAAAACCACAATGAGATACCACTTCACACCCATTCAGAAGGCTATTGTCAAAACAAATGAACAAACAAAAAAGGAAAAGAATGTGGAGAAACTGGAACACTTATGCATTGCTGGTGGGAATGTAAGGTAGTGGCACTACTTTAGGACTTTCCACTACTGTGGAAAACAGTATGGTGATTTTTTTAAAAATTATTGTACTGGAGATTTTTGCCACAGCAATTAGGCAAGAAAAAGAAATAAAAGATATCCAAAATGGTGAAACTCTCGCTGTTGGCAGATGACATGATTCCATATATAGAAAACCCTAAAGAATCCATCAGAAAACTATTAGAAATAATCAACAACTATATCAAAGTTGCAGGGTACAAAATCAACTTGCAAAAATCAGTTGTGCTTCTATACACTAATAACAAACTACCAGAAAGAGAAGTCAAGAAGACAAGCCCATTACAATTGCAACAAAAAGAATAAGATATCTAGGAATAAATTTAACCAAAGAGGTGAAAGACCTATACACCCAAACTATATAAGACATTACTGAAAAAAATCAAAGAACATGTAAAGAAATGAGAAGATATTCCATGCTCATGGATTGGAGGAATAAACATACTTAAAATGTCTGTATTACCTAAAGCAGTCTACAGATTCAATGCAATCCAAATCAGAATCCTAATGAGATTTTTCATGGAAATAGAGCAAAGAATCCTAAAATTTACATGGAACAACAAAAGACTTTGAATCACCAAAGCAATCCTGGCGAAAAAAGAACAAAGGTGGAGGCATCAGAATCTCTCACTTCAAAATATATTACAAAGCTATAGTAATCGAAACAGCATGGTACTGGTACAAAACAAGACACACAGATCAATGGAACAGAACTGAAAGCCCAGAAATAAAACCACACGTCTATGATCAGTTAATCTTTGACAAAGCAGCCAAGAACATACTATGGAGAAATGAAAGTCTCTTCAGCAAATTGTGTTGGTAAAACTAGACAGCCACATGCAGAAGAATGAAAATAGACCATTATCTTGCACCATACACAAAAATTAACTCAAAATGGATTAAAGACTGCAATCTAAGACCTGAGGCCATAAAACTCCTAGAAGATAACATAGGCAGTACACTTTTTGATATCAGGCTGAGAAGCATCTTTTCAAATGCCATGTCTACTCAGGCAAGTAAAACAAACAAAAAAATTAACAAAATGGGACTTCATCAAATTGAAAATCTTCTGCAAGGCAAAGGAAACCATTGATAAAATGAAAGGAATACCCACCAACTGGGAGGAAGTATTTGCAAATCATATATCTGACAATGGGTCAATTTTCAAAATATATACAACTCAACAACAAAAAAAGCAACCCAATCAAAAAAGGGCAGAGGATATGAACAGACATTTCTCCAAAGCAGATATACAAATGGCCAACAGACACACGAAACAATGTTCAACATCACTAATTATGAGGGCAATGCAAATCAAAACTACATTGAAATATCACCTTACACCTGTCAGAATGGCTATAATCACGAAGACAAAAAATAACAGATGTTGGAGTGGATGTGGACAAAAGGGAACAATCATACACTGCTGGTGGGAATGCGAACTGATGTTGCTAATATGGAAAACAATATGGAGGTTTCTCAAAAAGCTTAAAAATAGAAATATCATACAATCCAGCTATCGCACTACTAGGTATTTATCCAAATAACTTGAAATCAACAATCCAGAGAGACATATGCGCCCCTATGTTCATTGTAGCATTATTCACAATAGCCAAGATGTGGAAGCAACCCAAATGCCCATCAACTCTAGAATGGCAAACTAAGATGGTATATATATATACATATATATATATATATATATATATATATATATATATATACACAGAATACTACTCAGCCATAAAAAAGACAAAATCGTCCCATTTGCAACAACATGAATGGATCTTGAGGGTATGATGTTAAGTGAAATAAGCCAGAAAGAAAAATACGGCTCGATTTCACTCATATGTAGAAGATAAACAAACACATGGAGAAAGAGAACAGATTAGTGGTTACCAGAAGGGAAGGGGACTGGGAGTGGGCAAAAGGGGTAACATGGCACATACGTATGGTGTTGGATAAAAATTAGGCAACTGGTGGTGAGCACAATGCAGTCTATACTGAAATAAATAATAATGTAGAAGGTGAATTTATACAATGTTATCAACGTTTATGATTTAAATAAAATAATTGAAAAAGAAATTAGTCTCAGAATTACCATACAGTAATCTGATCAAGCTATTCTACTTCTGGATATATACCCTAAAATAGTGAAAGCAGGGACTTGAACAGATAATTGTATACCCATGTACACGGCAATATCGTTCACAAGAGTCAAAAGTTGGATGCAACCCAAGTTCCCATTGGCTGATGCCTAGATAAACAAAATGTGGTTTATATATACAATGGAATAATATTCAGCCTTAAAAAGTAAAGAAATTTTGACACATGGCTACAACATGGGTGAACTTTGAAGGCATTTTGCTAAGTGAAGTAATCCGGTCACAAAACAACAAATATTGTGTTATTCCACTTATATGAGATTCATAGAATAGTTTAATTCATAGAGACAGAAAATAGAATGGTGGTGGCCGCAGGGCTGGGGGGAGGTGGAAATATGGAGTTAGTATTTAATGAATACAGTTTCAGCAGAGGAAGTTGAAAAACTTTTGGAGATGGAAATGCTAGTGTTTGCTCAATAATGTAAATGTGCTTCAAGCTATACACTGACACCCTTAAAAATGGCTAAAATGGTAAATTGTAGACTGTGAATATTATACCACAAAAAAAGTGACCAACCTCAATATACATAGTGAGACTCATCCTTTTCTTTAAATAAAAGCTCTGGGATTGTTGCAAGGTATTGGTTAGTGTCCACAGGTCTGGAAATTTTGATGCTGACAATTTTTCCAGTGTTCTCATTGCTTTTATTTATTTATTTATTTTTTTATTGAGTTAATGATAGGTTACAATCTTGTGAAATTTCAGTTGTACATTAACGTTTGTCATTCGTGTTGTAGGTGTACCACTTCACCCTTTGTGCCCACCCCCCACCCCACCTTTCCCCTGGTAGCCGCTAATCTGTTCTCTTTGTCCACATTTTTAAATTCCTAATATGAATGGAGTCATACAGAGATAATCCTTCTCTACATGGCTTATTTCACTTAACATAATTCCCTCAAGGTCCATCCATGTTATTGCAAATGGAATGATTTTTTTCTGTTTTACAGCTGAGTAGTATTCCATTGTATATATATACCACATCTTCTTTATCCATTCATCTGTTGATGGGCACTTAGGTTGCTTCCATGTCTTGGCTATTGTAAATAATGCTGCAATGAACATTGGGGTGCATGGGATTTTTGGAATTTCTGACTTCAAGCTCTTTGGACAGATACCCCGTAGTGGAATAGCTGGATCGTATGGTAGTTCTATTTTTAATTTTTTGAGGAATCTCCATACTGTTTTCCACAGTGGCTGCACCAGTTTGCATTCCCACCAGCAGTGTATGAAGGTTCCTTTTTCTCCACAACCTCTCCAACATTTGTTACTATTAGTTTTAGATATTTTTGTCATTCTAATGGGTGTAAGGTGATATCTTAGTGTAGTTTTGATTTGCATTTTCCTGATGATCAGCGATGATGAACATCTTTTCATGTGCCTATTGGCCATCTGTATATCTTCTTTGGAGAAATGTCTGTTCATGTCTCCAGCCCATTTTTTGATCAGGTTGTTTGATTTTTTGTTGTTGAGTTGCGAGAGTTCTTTATATATTATGGATAGTTAGCCTTTGTCATATATATGACTTGCAAATATTTTTTCCCAGTTAGTGGGTTGTGTTTTTGTTTCAATCCTGTTTACATTTGCCTTGAAGAAGCTCTTTAGTCTGATGAAGTCCCATTTGTTTATTCTTTCTATTGTTTCCCTTCTCTGAGAAGACATGGTGTCTGAAAAGATCCTTTTAACACTGATGTCAAAGAGAGTACTGCCTACATTTTCTTCTAGAAGCCTTATGGTTTCAGGTCTCACTTTAGGTCATTGATCCATTTTGAGTTTATTTTGATGAATGGTGAAAAAGAATGGTCAATTTTCATTCTTTTACATATGGCTTTCCAGTTTTCCCAGCACCATTTGTTGAAAAGACTTTCTTTTCTCCATTGTATGCCCTCAGCTCCTTTGTCGAAGATAAGCTGTCTATAGATGTATGGTTTTATTTCTGGGCTTTCAATTCTGTTCCATTGATCTGTGCACCTGTTTTTGTACCAGTACCATGCTGTTTTGATTACTGTAGCTTTGTAGTCTGTTTTGAAGTCAGGGATTGTGATGCCTCCCATTTTCTTCTTTTTTCTCAGGATGGCTTTAGCAATTCGGGGTCTTTTGTTGCCCCATAGGAATTTTAGGATTCTTTGTTCTAATTCTGTAAAGAATGTCATTGGGATTCTGATTGGGATAGCATTGGATCTGTAGATTGCTTTAGGTAGAACGGGCATTTTAACCATGTTTATTCTTGAATCCATGTACATGGAATGTCTTTCCACCTCCTTATGTTGTTGTCCAATTCTCTCAGAAAAGCCTTGTAATTTTCATTATATAGGTCCTTCACTTCCTTAGTTAAATTTACCCTGAGGTATTTTATTCTCTTTGTTGTGATTGTGAATGGTATTGTGTTCTTGAGTTCTTTTTCTGTTAGTTCGTTATTAGAATATAGAAATGCTGCTGATTTACGCAAATTGATTTTATACCCTGCAACTTTGCTGTAGTTGTTGATAACTTCTAAAAGTTTTCCAATGGATGCTTTGGGGTTTTCTATGTATAAGATCATGTCATCTGCAAACAGTGAGAGTTTCACTTCTTCCCCCCTATTTGGATTCCTTTTATTCCTTTTACTTGCCTGATTTCTCTGGCCAGGACCTCCAGTACTATGTTAAATAAGAGTGGTGATAGAGGGCATCCTTGTCTCATTCCTGTTTTCAGGGGGATGGTGCTCAGTTTTTGCCCATTGAGTATGATGTTGGCTGTGGGTTTGTCATATATGGCCTTTATTATGTTGAGGTAGTTTCCTTCTATGCCCATTTTGTTCAGAGTTTTAACATAAATGGCTGTTGGATCTTGTCAAATGCTTTCTCTGCATCTATTGAGATGATCATGTGGTTTTTATTCCTCAGTTTGTTGATGTGGTGTATCACGTTGATTGATTTGCAGATGTTGAACCATCCCTGTGTCCCTGGTATGAATCCCACCTGGTCATGACGTATGATCCTTTTGATGAATTGCTGAATTCTGGTTGCCAAAATTTTGTTTAGAATTTTTGCATCTATTTTCATCAGTGATATTGGCCTGTAGTTCTCTTTTTTGGTGGTGTCCTTGTCAGGCTTTGGTATCAGCATGATTTTGGCCTCATAGAATGTGTTAGGAAGTGTTCCATCTTCCCTAATTTTTTGGAATAGCTTGAAAAGGATGGGTATTAAATCCTCTCTGAAAGTTTGGTAGAATTCCCCAGGAAAGCCATCTGGTCCTGGGGTTTTATTCTTTGGGATGTTTTTGATTACTGTTTCAATCTCTTTCCTTGTGATTGGTTTGTTCAAATTGTCTGCTTCTTCTTGAGTGAGCTATGGGAGATTGTAGGAGTCCAAGAATTTATCCATTTCCTCTAGGTTATCTATTTTGTTGGCATATAGTTTTTCGTAGTATTCTCTTATAATCCGTTGTATTTCTGCAGAGTCTGTTGTTATTTCTCCTCTTTCATTTCTGATTTTGTTTGTTTGAGCTTTCTCCCTTTTTTCTTTGTAAGTCTGGCTAGGGGTTTGTCAATTTTATTTATCTTCTCAAAGAACCAGCTCTTTGTTTTGTTGATCCTTTCTACTGCCTTTTCATTTCAATAGTATTTATTTTTGCTCTGATTTTTATTATTTCTCCCCTTCTGCTGACTTTGGGCTTTATTTGTTCTTTCTCTAGTTCAGTTCGGTGTATTTTAAGATTGCTTATTTGGGATTTTTCTTGTTTGTTAAGATGTGCCTGTATTGTGGTGAATTTTCCTCTTAATACAGCTTTTGCTGTATCCCATATGAGTTGGTATGGCATGTTATCATTTTCATTTGTTTCCAGGTATTTTTGATTTCTTCTTTAATTTCTTCATTGATCCATTGCTTGTTCAGTAGCGTATTGTTTAGTCTCCACATCTTTGTGCCTTTCTCAGCTTTTTTCTTGTAATTAATTTCTAGCCTTATAGCATTATGATCGGAGAAGATGCTTGTTATTATTTCAATTTTTTTAAATTTGTAGAGGCTTGACTTGTTTCCAAACATATGGTCTATCCTTGAGAGTGTTTCATGTGCACTTGAGAAGAATGCGTATTCTGCTGTTTTAGGGTGAAGTGATCTATATATGTCTATTAAGTCCAATTGTTTTAGTTTTTCGTTTATCTCCACTATTTCCTTGTTGATTTTCTGTGTGGATGATCTGTCCATTGATGTGAGTGGGGTGTTGAGGTCCCCTACTATTGCTGTGTTGTTTTTAACATCTTCCTTTAGGTCTGATAATAGTTGCGTTATGAATCTTGGTGCTCCTATGTTGGGTGCATAGATATTTATAAGCGTTATTTCTTCTTGATGAACTGTCCCTTTGATCATTATATATTGTCCCTCTGTGTCTCTCTTTACCTGTCTTATTTTGAAATCCGTTTTGTGTGATATAAGAATTGCAACACCTGCTTTCTTTTGCTTGCTATTAGCTTGAAATATTGTCCTCTACCCTGATTGAGATTACTGTATTGAGGAGAGAAAGTGGCATAAGAGTATCATGGTTGTGCTTTGAGTCTCAAAAGGATAATTTTCTATGTCCTTACATTGGCAAGTTGAGATTTAAAGCATTTTAATGTGACAAGAGATTTAAATTCCTGATACCAGAGATATGATTCAAAATCATAATTTCCATCCCCAAAGTCCAGAGTTTATAGGGTATAATCCAAGATTATATAAATTGTATTTAATCAAGATGAACATGGAAAAAGTTTCCAACTCTGAGAGTGCTCTGAGTCACAGTGCTCTGATTAGAAAATGAGGACTATAAAATACATTAAATTGGAATGCAGATGATTCTGTACAGTTCATTGCTATATAAAAGTTATCATTCAAAGGGGAAATGTCTGTAATCAAGGGAATATGCAGCAATAGGGACAGAAATGAAATCTGAAAATGCAGACTTAATGTGTGAACTGGAAGACATTTCCCAAATTTGTGGGGCCCAGTATATCCACTCAATTCTACCCATATTTCTATCTCTTCAATGCTTTCTAGCATCTTGATGTCACATGGCATTTCTCACTCTCTGTCTTTCTCTCTCTCTCTCCTTGTTCTACTTTCTCGGCTGAACTACCAAATGATGAAATTTTGCGAAGATGTGCTAATAGCTGTTATAATAGAGGAAGGGCATGTAGACCAGAGGTTGTTCTATCATTTCCATGACCTCACCCTAAGTTGCATTTGTTATTGTAGTCCCTTTTCTGCTGCCATGACACTCATGCAAAGGATGGAACAGACCACACCAGGGGCTGGCCCTGGTGTGTACCAGCTGGGACAGAATGCTGATCTAAATGCGTATGTGTGAAAAGGGATGCCAGAGAAGTTCTTGAAGGGGAAACCCAAAGTCCTTGGGGTAAGTCAGTTGAGGATCTGGGAGAAGACAAATCATTTTATAGAAACACAATAGGTCATACACAAAACAAATACTCTGTCCCACTAGCCTCAAAATACATCAGCCAGCCCTCAAAACATCAGTATTTGGTGTTCAGGCCCTGTCATTTGAAAAATGATACAATATTCTATTACATCATGCTTCTGATTTAGTTGGCTTAAAATACAATGACTTCAGATCTACTCTAGGGTAGTGGGTCATCCATGATAACTATACTTAACTTCAGCACGGAAGAGTAGAGAAAGAAAAGGACACATGTGCATTAGCTGGTGTCCCATCCACAGACCTTCCTGACAGCTGATGGCCCCATATTGTTACTGTATCTCTCTGTGTAATTTTATTAGTCTTCTTATATCCTCTTTGCATTTCTGTCTGGAGTCTCAGGTGGATGTGCCTAGAGGAAATAGACCATTTAAAGAAAGACAGGTTAGTGAAGGTGGGAGGGCAGTGAATATAGAGGTTTATCTCTAGCCCAAGCTTTAAACCAATGGGAGAAAGTCATTATAACACTTTGGATCCTTTTGAATGTCATAGGGTACTATATTACAACTTTATTTTAGACCCCTGAATCAAGCATATCCTCCAGCCCCAGACCCCAAGAAAATGGCATATTGCTCTTCTCTTTGGCTTCCCTTGTACTTACTCTCCTTCCTTACATTACTTCTCCTCGCTAGAATATGTGCTTCCTAATTTTTGGATCTCTCCAGTCTGAGCATGTGCAAAGAAGAGCAACAGTTTTGGTAGGAGTAGTATCATAGGTAGGTATCATAAAGCACCTCTGAGTAGGTCCTGGTACACTCTTTTTTTTAATTTTCAAATTCCTGAGGCAATTGGGATAAATATACCAAGAGATAGTTTTAGTAAATTAATGTATCCACAATTCCGTATATGAAAAAAGTGACAAGAGAATATCAATAAGACCATCTGACTATTTCAAATGTTAGAGAATAAGGGTAACTTAGTGGTTGGAAAAGGGATGGCTTGGCCTCTGTTTTTGTGGTAGATAATCAGTTTTTACTTTCTTCTTTGTTTCTAGGTTGTGCAGATCGTGATTGCCCTGGTGAACCTCAGCTTGGGAATAACAATGATTAGAGTTGCAGTCTCATTTCCTGAAGTTTATTATATCGGTCCCGTATCAGTGTACTCAGGGTACACAATTTGGGGGTCAGTGATGGTGAGCAGAATACCACTGGATATAGTTGGAGACAGCATAACATAGTTGTTAATACCCTCTGATTTGGAGTCATATCCTAACCATCTCTTGTAGTTCTAAAACTTTGAGAAAGATCTCTAACCTCCTTTGACTCAATATTCTCATGTTTAAAGTGGGATTAATAATATAAAACTCATCATCGCTAATCATCAGGGAAATGCAAATCAAAACTACACTAAGATATCACCTTACCCCCGTTAGATTGGCAAAAACATCCAAAACCAAGAACGACAAATGTTGGAGAGGTTGTGGAGAAAGAGGAACCCTCATACACTGTTGGTGGGAATGCAAACTGGTACAGCCACTATGGAAAACAGTATGGAGATTTCTCAAAAAGTTAAAAATAGAAATACCCTATGACCCAGCCATCCCATTACTGGGTATCTATCCTAAGAACCTGATATCAGATATCTCAAGAGTCCGTTGCACCCCTATGTTCATCGCAGCATTATTTACAATAGCCAAGACGTGGAACCAGCCTACATGCCCAGAAACTGATGATTGGATAAATAAGATGTGGTATATATACACAATGGAATACTACTCAGCCAAGAAAAAAGACGAAATTGGCCCATTCACAACAACGTGGATGGACCTCGAGGGCATTATGTTAAGCGAAATAAGTCAGTCAGAGAAAGACGAACTCTATATGACTCCACTCATAGGTGGAAATTAGTATATTGAGAAGGAGATCTGATCGGTGGTTACCAGGGAAAAGGGGGATGGGGGGAGGGCACGGAGGGGGAAGTGGTGTACCCACAATATGACTAACAAAAATGTACAACTGAAATCTCAAAAGGTTGTAATCTATCATAACATTAATAAAAAAAAAAAAACTCATAGAAAGCTAGGTAGACTAAATATTTAATGTGTATCAGTTAGGATATATTACAGCAACATGTACCAAAAAGTCCAAACTGTATGGAGTAAACATTGAAAGTATTGATTATTTCACAACAAGATGCCTGGTGGCTAGTCATGTCCAGGGTTGGTTAATTCAGGAGTTACCTCATTGAGGTAACCTTGTTGAGGACTGCTGGCATATCATATCAGACATGTTGGCACATGTCATTGTTCATAAATGTTTTGTAATGCTTAAATGTTTTCTATTCCCAAGCCAGCTATGGGCAAAGGTCATCGATTTCCCACTATTTGCTTGGACTAATCGAGATTCACCTCTATGGCTGGGAAGGGTTCATTGAAGCTCTTGGGAGACTGAACAAAATGAGGATTTTGTTAGCAAGGAAGAAAAGGGGGCATGGCTGGTGTGCAGGTGGTTTGTAGCCAACTATCAGACCTTGGCAAATTGTTAGTTTAGCAAATGCAAGTGCTATTAGCTAATTTTTTCCTCATAACTTTAATATCAATAACTACAATTAAAATTGAACTAAAATTTGAGAAATATTAAAAATTCCCCCTTGAACAAAATGCAAAGAGTTTCTCTGCAAATTGAGAGTGTAAATAGAGTATAAAGTATTAAGTTTTACCTACTGACAAGAGGAAAATACATTTATAAACTGGGTTTGTGTTAGAATCAGGGAGCCAATTTAAGTCCGCAGAGTTTCCATTTATTCACTAAGTTGAGAAGGAGATCGTTTAGAGTTTAAAATCTATAATGAGCTGCCTTTGGGGCCTCCTCACCTGTTTTTGGAAAACTGCAATCTTTGAAGGACAGTAAATACTGTTCTCCTTCTGGGCAGTTGTGAGATGCTTTATTTATCTAATCATACTGATGTCATTAATAGCTTTTTATTAAACTCTTACTATGATCTGGGCACTCTGCACTCTGCTAAGTGCTTTATACATGCGATTCCATTTCAAACAATCATCCCAAACTTCTGAGAAAGGATTTACCATTGTCCTCATTTTACGGATGAAGACATTGGAACTTAGATCAAGTGACTTGCCCAAGAGCACACAAATTTATGGTCTGGGAATCAGGGCTCAAATAGGGCCAGTCCAATTCCAGGATTTCATACATCTGACCACTCTAGTTTTCTGCTTCCCCTTTCATTTCTTTTTCAAGACCACCTTGGAAACCAGTTTTCATAATTTACACCTTTACACATGTTCAGTAGATTACCAGGAGCTGCGGGAGCTGTGTTTGTCAATTGAGACATCGCTCAGACTCTTGTAGGTATCCCACTAGAGGAGCCTTTGTTAACTGGGGGAACATGTTTTGCTGCTACCTTCAAATATTCTTTCAACCTCCTTTCAGAAACCTCACCTGTGGTGTGCCTCCTTCTCTCCCTTATATAGACAAGAACCGACAGCAAGAACCAGTCACAAATCTCTCTCCTATTTGGCCCTTTAGTCTCCAGTAGAGCTAAATGTCCTTTATTGGAATCTTATAAAATTACCCCCACATTAGTCTATTTATTCAAGTTTTGTTTTGTGTACTTTTGGAACACTGTAAAATTTTATTTCTATGTATCTTTCACATTCCTTGTTAAGTTTTTTCTCTCAGAAACCTTATATATTTTTTTCTATAGTAAATGAAGTTCTCTTATGAAATCCTATCTTCAAACACACAAACACACATATATTTATAATGTATATACATCATTTCTGCATATAATTGTGTTCCCATATGCCTTTCTGAATTTTCCTATTTATGGTAGTTTTTAGTTGATAATCTTGGATGTTCGCAGTGTAAGATATTCATATTTAACTAACAGTAATTTTAACCATTGGCTTCAAATATTTTTGTTACATAATCGTTTTGGTTAATATACTAAGAACGGTAATACGTAATAGTCTCCATCTTTATCTTGATTTGACTTTATGAGATGGCCCCAGTGTTTCCCATTAAACATGGTAACGACTTTTAGACTGAGACAGATGTTCTATCATGTTATGTAAAATGCAACTCTTCAGACTTCATAAATAATGTTTAAGTCAATAACAAGGTTGAACACTATTAAATGTTTTATCAAGATTATAAACATAGGGGCCCGCCTGGTGGCGCAGTGGTTAAGTTCGCACATTCGGCTTCTCGGTGGCCCGGGGTTTGCAGGTTCAGATTGCAGGTTCAGACATGGCACTGCTTGGCACGCCATGCTGTGGGAAGCGTTCCACATATAAAGTAGAGGAAGATGGGCATGGATGTTAGCTCAGGGCCAGTCTTCCTCAAAAAAAAAAAAGATTATAAGCGTAAATAGGAATTAGCCTGTGAGTTTTCTCCTTAAATCCATTAATTTCATAAATTATAATAATATTTCAATATGAAAACATCTGGTCATTTGAAGAATACTCCATATGTTCATGATTCAGTTCATATAATATGATGGATTATTCTCCCTGTTTTTTTTTTTTTTCAAGGGGAGACAGTTTACGTTAATCATCTCTATGTCTTGGTATTTAGAAATCTATTGAAGAAATTTATCAAGCTGTTTCATTAGGTCAATCCTTTTTTGTATTAAGATAGAAGTTTTGAAACTTCCGAAATTAAATTTGGAGAGCAAACCCAGAAACTCAAACCGTTAAAAAAGTTTAAGGCAGGGAGACCAATCGATTTGACTCCAGTCATTTTGAGTCAAATGAAACTGTATATTATAATCATCATCTAAAATAAAATTTAAAATTTTCTGTGCTGCAATTTTCTTTCCAACTTTGAATAGTCAATTTAAAACGAAAATAATCACTGGGATTTTTTCTCTTGTAATACGTTGTTAAATTTTGGCACCATATTAGAGTTACTTCATATCAAGAAGTGAGAATCTTTATATTTCAATCACCTCAGTTTGTTTATTTTTATGCTTTATTTTTCTAAGATTGGCACCTGAGCTAACAACTGTTACCAATCTTTTTTTTTCCTGTCTCTGCTCTCTAAATCCCCACACCACTACCCCAGCACACAGCTGTATATTCCAGTTGTGGGTCCCTCTGGTTGTGGCATGTGGGACGCCGCCTCAAAATGGCCTAATGAGTGATGCCCCGTCTGCACTCAGGATCTGAACCGGTGAAACCCTGGGCCGCCAAAGCGGAGCACGCAAATTTAACCACTCGGCCACAGGGCCGGCCCCCACCTCAGATTAAATACGATCACAGTTGGACACTTTCTGAAAGCCTTGACAAACTCTCCTGTGATTCCATCTGGTAGAATTTCACTGGTGTTTCGGGGCAAAGGGGACCATAATTTACAAACTTTTGTGTCTCTTCCAATATAATTAGCCCGTTTAGCATATTTATCACATTTTGGGACAAGTTTTAGTAAGTTATGACTTCAAATAATTGTTTAAAGATTTTTCCTGTATTTTTTTTCCTTGTTATTAGTTTATTATTTCAGGGTCCTTGTCAATTGTAGCAGGAACTAGAACTACAAGATGTCTGGTGAGTAATATTTCCTCTTTTTTGTTCCAAAGGAAGAAAGACTGACGACCTATGTATTCTGCCAGAATAGAAAATAAATTTTATTAGTTTTTTAAAAATTAGAGAGATTGTAAATTTTACCTAGTTAGATTTGTCTTTCAACAGTTGGAATAAAATATTGTCTGATAATAGAATTACTCACATGAGAAATAATAGTTTGGGAAAGTAGCTGCTGAGAGAATCTTTATGGAAATACAGAGAATTTCAGAAAGAGGCATCAAATGGATGGGTCATACAAACCCTACAACTTGAGATCCAGCCCCCTATGACAGTGACACCAATTGTTGGTGTGGCATCATATTTACTGACTTGCATGGAAATATGTATTTCACCTCTGTGCAGAAAGGATTTTGATTCAGTTTGCAAAGAAAGAAATTCACAATAAGGCTACTAAGTCAGAAAAAGCAATTTAAAACAATAAAAGCCAATAAATGGCAAAAGCCCAGATCTCAACAAATGTTTTTTCTAGCTAAAACTGTATTGAGTTTTCTTCACTCAAAGGATAAATATCAAACTATGGAGATGATCACTATGGCTTTTCTAAATCTGATCTCTATTTGCCTCCCTAGGATCTTCTCCAGCTATAAACATTAAAATTTACCTCGTGCTACAGCCACACTAAACCTCTCATACTTTCTTGAGGAATTTTAGTTCTTATTAAAAGCCTTCAAAACTTCTCTAAGGGAGAGAAATAGGAAAAGAAATACACAGCAAATGGAGATAACATGCAAAAGGCATGGAGGCATGAGAGGCAACTGGAATTTAGAAAATAAGGAGAAGTCAGGCACCTGAAACAGTACATGGTAGGAGATGGACACAGAAAGGACTGTCCAGCTAAAGCGTAAAGGATACTGAAAGCCCTGCCGAGGAAATTGGAGCTGATCTCATGTGCCCATGGGAGTCATCTGAAGGATTTAAGGGTGGGAATAACAGGATGATATTTGTATTTTGGCAGGTGATTAGAGTTGAAACTACTATAAGGAAAGAGACAAGTTAGGAGACTATTGCAGTAATCAAGACAGAGAAGATGAAACGGGTTGGACAAGAAGTGGTGGGTGTAAAGTGATTGATAGAGACATATATGAGGATGATGTTGGATTGTTTAATTGATTTTCCTTCCTTTCTAGGTCCAAGGTAGCCTAGGAGTGAACATCACCAGCTCTGTCTTTGCTGCATCAGGGATCATAATCACTGTGATCAACATAATTATTCTTTCAGGCAATTCCCATCTCTGTTACCGTTTTCAGAGGTCAGAGAATTGTTCCATCATTGTAAATGTTTTAATGGTTAGTGCTTCCTCTTTTCGTGGGATACTTTGCTGGAAGCAAGTCACAGGAACCCGGGCTCTGGCAAAAGTAACAATCAGTATTCCCTAGTTGATGGATTACTTGGGAAGTTAGAAGTGATTGAGAATTAGGGCAATCTTTTATTTAGGACTCAGGCCCATATGTCATCTCTCTCTTTGTTCCTTCTCTAAATATGATGAGGGAAAGTGGGAAGAAAGCTCATGATTATGGAAAAACCACTCTGTAATAATGAGTGTGCTAAGAATTTTGCATAATTTTTCCTGTTTAATTTCAAATCACCAATAAGTATTTACTGTTATCCACTCTAAAACGGGAGCCCAGATGTCAATCTCTATAGGTCCCAGGGCATTCTGTTGGAACCTGATGCAATTACCTAGTTCTCTAAATATAAATTAAAATTGTATCGAATATTATCCTACAAAAGTTGAATAACCCAGTATCCCTCACCACATCTCTGGGTGTTCTTGCAAGATTAAGCACTTTTGGCCTCAACACCCAGCTCCTGGCAAATTCTCAATCTCTAATGTGTATTTTTACTACTTTTCTGTACCACTTGCCCTCATCTACCTGCTATACATATTGTTTTGTTCTCCAAATTACAACTTACTCAAGACTTTGCAGGTAGTAAAACTTCTTAAAGTTTTGAGTAAGTGTGGGAAGGAAGACACATTGCTGTACCCGTAGCAGACTAAAATGCAATGAAATCTTTATTATTAAAAAGTCTATTAGCCATTCTCAATACCACTGAGTTTCCTGTTACCTCTCCTCCATATGAGCTTCCAGCCTTTCACTGTGCTGCTTAGTTCTTTCTCTCACTGTCACCTTTCTTCACCTAAATTTAGAAAGTCAGCATTGTTCCTAACTTCTTATGCAGATCAATTGCATTAACTTTTCTTCTTTCCTGCTAATCCAGGTGAGTCTTGAGTGCTATATATTCACCCTAAAATAACCCCTTTAGTGTCTTTGCTAATGATCTATTACCCTTGACATTTCCAACAGGTCTTACAGTAAGTAATTTTATTTCTTACCACACCCTGAAAATTGTGGGAGAGTTTCTTCAGAGAACTTAAAACTTTTTTCAGGTTCACACAGTTAGAGATTGGCAAAAGCAGGATTAGATCCTGTAAATTCCCACCTCTAATCCTCCTATTCTTTAATAGTTTTCATGTAGTTATGCTGAAGAAGAATTTTACTTCCAGTGTCAGAAGTTCTCTCCACTCATAGACTTTAAGTTCACAATGATAGGGACACAATCTACAACAGACCAGCTTCATAGTGGCTGGCTGGTGGGCGCAGGACCTGTGGGGTCACACAGGGTTTTTAGGTAGAAGAGCTCTACACTTGGTTTACTGCTCTGCTGTTGCTGTCTTGAAGTTCTTAATACCTTTTCACAAGAGGTCCTGTAAATGGTGCAGCCATTTTGTACCATTTGAAGTCTTACCTTCATCTCAATCACCTTCTCCCAGAGACCGTCACGAATTCCTATTCTGTGCACATTTTTTCTGCCTGCCCTTATAGCAGGGCACATCCGTAAGGGCTTCCTGGGATCTGGAGCATCAGGTCTATTTCTACCTGGGCACCTGCACAGTCAGTCCAGAGGTCTCTAAGCCCACACCTTATGCCCGGTCCCAGGGTTGACACTCTGGAAGACATAAGGAGACCTGGCCCCCACCTTCAGGAAGCTCCAGTCCTCCTGAGAGGAAAAGGTAGAAATATAGGAAAGCAGTTAGAGGTTGACAAAGGCCATGGACTTACTTTTGAGTATAATTATAAAAAGTGGTTAGAAAGAGGTGAGCTCTTTGTAGGAAAGAAAGAGAGCACAATACCTGGAATCATTAGGCAAAACCAGATGAAATTGCTAAAGATCAACTCTGTTTGATCTAGAAATACAGTGGTTTCATCTGGCTCAAAGTATATATATTACATGTATTTTTTTCTACTTTTTGTTGGAAATCCAGCCTGATACCTGTTTTCATAAATAAATTTTTATTGAAACAAAGCCACACTCATTTGTCTACATATTGTCCATGGCTGCTTTTGTGCTATAACAGTAGAGTTGAGAATTTGTGACCCATATGGCCTGCAAAACCAAAAATATATGGTAGCTGGCCCTGATAGAAAGTGTGTTAACTCCTGGTCTATCTTACTAGATGGAAAAATCCTTGAGGTCAGGGAAATTATCTGTTTTGTTAGCTGCCCTGTCATCAATGCCTCCTATTCCTGAAACATAGAGGCTGCTGAATATGTTAAAGATATGAGTAAATGGATGAAGAAATGATGAATGCAAATATTCTCAAGATTCAGTTGAGTCATTGTCACTCATGTCCTGGGATATTGATGTACTGGTTTTTCCATAGCAGAGGTACTATCCCTATCCTTGGAGAGAAAAAGAGAATATTTAGACTAAAGAATCCTAGGCATCAATTCAGGCAATCAATTCAAATATTTAAGAATAAGAGCACTGCCAAGTATTTCTCACATCTGACCATGTGTTTTGGCTAACGGTTAGACCTAAAGCCTGTTCTCTGGAGAGATGGATTAAAGACCAAGTGACTTGGTGTTCCTTGTTGCATTAGTTTATTATTGTTGCTTTAACAAGTTACTATAAACCTAGTGACTTACGATAGCATACATTCATTATTTTACAGTTCTGAAGGTCAAAAGTTCGAAAGAGTCCCATAGGGCTAAAATAAAGGGTTTTTAGGGCTGCATCCCTCTCTGGAGACCGTAAAGGAAAATCAGTTTCTTTACCTTCTCTGGCTTCGCAAGGCTGCCTACATTCCTGCTCCTGTTGTGCCATCCTCCGTCTTCAAAGCAAGCAGTGCAACATCTTCAAATCTCTCTTAGACTTTGACTCTTTTACCTCCTGCTTCCACCTGTAAGGGTTCTGTAATTCTTGTGGGCTCACTGGATAATCCAAGATAACCCTTCCATCTCGTGGTCAGCTATTAACGTTAATTCCAGCTGCAAACTTAATTCTCCTTTGCCATGTAACTTGACATATTCACAGTTTCTGGGGTTTAGGATGTGGACACTTTTGGCCTGTTATCACCCTGTCTAAAATTATTACTCTACTTTCAATTACTAAGATACGAGATCATATTATTGTGTCAACTATATAGAATTGCTAGTGTTTGAAAGAAGCTAGTCGAGTATTGTCTTGATGATTTCTTCCCCCCTTTTACAGTATTTTCATAGTCTATATCTACAAGCATTGGAAAGTAGAGGGTGGGGAAAAATGGTTATTTTATGAGTGAAAACAATTAGCTGGAGAAGTGACATTCAGCATGCTAATAACTAGATAAGGGTATGGCTGCAATTAGGAGCCAGTTTTTCTGACCTCTGGCTCATGCTTCATCTCTTTTGGTATTGTAGTCAGTGGTCAATGATTGGACTTGTCATCTCTATTCCTCATATTTTCTTTTTATGAATTTTTTCTTAGAGTATAGATGGTGTGGTGCTCATTTTAAGTATGCCGGAGTTCTGCATTGCTATCTCCCTCTCTGTCTTTGGATGCAAAGTAACCTGTTGTGATCCTGGTCAGGTGAGTATTGGGTTTCTTTGGAAGATATGCATTCATTTCCTATTGCTGTGTAATAGATTATGCAAAGCTAGAGGCATAAAACAACACACATTTATTATCTCTCAGTTTCCACGGATCAAGAATCTGGGCACAGCTTAGCTGAATTCTCTACTCAGGATTTATAAGGCTGTAATTAAGAAGTTGGCTGGGGCTATGGTCTCAGCTGAGGCCTCTGGTCATCTTCTATGCTCACATTGCAGAATTTATTTCTTCTTAGGTGTGGAACTCACGACAAGTTACTTCTACATTGAGGCCTAAAGGAGAGTAAAAGTCTTTGGTGCTTGAAGCCTCTTTTACAGGATTCACATGATTAGGTCAAGTCTCTCCAGAATAATGTCCTTTTTGGGGAACCCAAGGTCAACTGATTAGTAACTTAATTCACAGGATTGATATCCCATCATATACATAGGTCCCACCCACACTCTAAGGGAGAGAATCATACAGGGGCATGGGTGACCAGGTGTCATTTTAGAATTCTGCCTACTACAATGGAGAAAGAAAAGCTATTTTCCTTTATCCCTCAAAGGGACTCCACTCTTATTCCAGATCAGGATACTTCACAATGGAGAGGTCCCTAGACAGTGCCAGATTCTAATCCATTGCCCTCTTTGCAGTCTTCCCTGGGCTGATGAAGAAAGTCAGGGTTTCACACTTTTCTGTTCGTTTGTACACACCTACCATTCTCTTACCCTGAGACCTGCAGCAGATCTTCTTGGCTGCTGAGCAGAAAGAATGTCACCTGGAAAGGATTGGGAAATGGGAGGACACAAGAGACCAAGAGGCTTTAGGAAGAATAAAACAAGGATATCTTCCAAGAATTAAAGGTTCTGGGGTGAGAAATGAACATTAAAAGCCCAAGAGATGCTCATTAGTTTCTTTACCCAAAGGCCCAGGTCAGACAAAGGCCAAAACCAAATCGTAAAATAATAATAGTCGGATAAGATTATTTTTCTGCTGCCCTTCTCCCCGCTTTTGTGCCTCTTTACTTTCTTTTGGTGCTCCCAGGCTACGCCACATCCCCCACCCCACCACCCTTGAGCACAGAAGAGAGGTTGACTAAATTACATTAACTTTATTAGTAGACTCTTACATTATAAGACCCTAGAAGTTAGAGTTTCTCAGTAATTCCCAGTGATTTTGTAATTTTATTAAGTGGAGCCTTTTCTCATTAAGTGAAGCATTCGAACAAGGGAGCAAACTCAATAGTAACGTTCACATGTAATATCTAGGCCAGTGTTCCCTTCTGCTCCTAGAGTAGCTGCAGAGCTGAGAAACGTGCTCCCCCTAATTCCACTGGTTACAGAGCTGGGAAGTGTGAATCGAGAAAAGAAATGACTTTGGGGTATATAATGCTTAAGTCTCTATCTCTTCCTGGATCTCCTCACCTTCCCCACCCTGCCACACACTCCATTTCACATTGAGTTTGTGGAAGAAGCACAGGCATTTTCCTTAGTTTCCTAATGATTCTTGTTATTTTGGGTCAGGGTGGTTTTTGCAAGGCTTCATTCAGGTCCAGCAAATCTATGATTTCAATAGGCTGTTGCCATCAGCCTGAACAAGCAAGTGTGGAAGAAGAGCTCTATATTTTCCATGACCCCTTGGTTTACCCAAATGGCTGGGCACCATCATCCACACGTAAGATCCATCCATTTGCAACACCACAGCAAATAGCTATCAGCATGTCATGCCAAGAGCTATCAATGAGTGTTTTTCATAGATCCAGCCTGATCTAAAGAATGCCTGAGAAACCTCATCAAACTGATGTTGAGACTGAATTCATAGAAGAAAGGATAGACTGTGATAATGATGACATTGTGTGGGCAGGAAAGGTAAACCTGAGGTTATTTGCTTGACTCATCTGTGGCATTCTGATTGATTTCACAGGTTGTGTTCCTGGTGCCGCCAAATCCTCACATGACAGAAACAGCAGCTCCTGTAACAGTTACAGGAGATTTGATGCCACCGATGTATCAATAGAAAAATGTTCCAGAAAATCTATCTTGACAGTTATGCAAGAATCCCACTTGGGAAAGTACCAAATCCAACTTTGATTTATATATGTATATATATACAAAATTCAGAGCTATGTTCTCATTTCCCCTAAGAAGTCAAAATCCCATTTTGCTGGCTCTTTATCACCAATAGCAGAAGTTAAATAAATGCATCATGCTTTTAATGAGTCAATAGCTCTTGAAAGTTTTTCGTCCGGCCTCGGGACTATTATAAAAAGACATGAAGGTGGTAAATACGATTTGGCAGATGAAGGGAAAAAGTCACTGTTGAAATGAAGTTAGAAACAATAATTTCATGTACTGCCTACTTCTCATCAAGAGGTGATATGCTGGAAAGAGACTAAGTGTTGATATCAGAAAATATAGTATAGTAGAGAAGAATGTGGGTTTTTAAATCAGGCAACCCTGAATTTTCATCTCCAAATTTCCATTTCTCTCAATTGTTACCTGTATGACCATGGACATGCCACAAAATTTCTCTGTACTTCATATTTCTGTACAGTAAAATAGTGATAATATCACGTGGCTGGTAGACCCATGATAATTACTTGATACAACACAGGTAGAGCAACCACTACTCCAACTGGCGCATACTGAGCCTTAAGACTATTAATTTACACATGTGCATGAGTATATGTGCATGTGCATTCATTTGTATATGTATAATACCAATTCATTATCATTTTATTCAACACATATCTATAAAGTGCCCATGATGGGCAGGTGTTGGTTTAGGGATATGAGAATACAGTGGTGAACAAGAGAGATGACATCCTTCCTCTCATGTAGGTTGAACTCATAGGGAAGGACATAACTGAACATATTAACAATCAGTCAACCTTTCATATGTTCTTAGAGGCCATATGGAAGCTATATGCAATTTAAAGGGCTAAAGAATGGCTGTTGGTAGTGGTGGGGGAGTGTGGGACATTAGAAACAATACCCAGGAAAGTTCTTTCTGAGGATGTGATAGTTTCATTATAATAGGAGAAAAAGAATCATTGCAGTTTTACAGACATTTTGTCCTTTCTTAAAGTGTCAATTTTTCCAGCTTTATTGAGGTATAATAGACCAATAAAAATTGTATATATTTATGATGTACAATGTGATGTTTGGATGTAGATATACATTGTGAAATGTTTACCACATGTCCATTACCTCACATAGTTATCTTTACTTATTTTAGTGAGAGCACTTAAACTCTTTTAGCAAAGTATACAATACAGTATTATTAACTATAGTCACCATGATGTACATTAAATCTCCAGAACTTATTTATCCCTCTTTGCTGAAACTTCGTACCCTCTGACCAACATCTTCCCATTTCCCTCACACCCCAGCCCCTGGCAACTGCCATTCTACTCTCTGTTTTATGAGTTTGACTTATTTAGATTCCACACATTAGTGAGATCATACAGTATTTGTCTTTCAGTGTCTGGATTATTTTACTGACCATAATGTCTCCCAGTTTCAACCATGTAGTTGTGAATGGCAGGATTTCCTTCTTTTTTAAGGCTGAAAATATTTCTGTGTGTATATATCACATTTTCTTCATCCATTTATCCATTAATGAACACTTAGGTTGTTTCCATATCCTGGCTATTGCGAATAATGATACAATGAATATGGAAATACAGATATCTCTTTTAGTTAGTAATTACATTTCCATTGAATATATACTCAGAAGAGGGAATACTGGATCACATAGTAGTTCTATTTTTAATTTTTTGAGAAAGCTACATACTCTTTTCCATAATGGCCTTACCAATTTATATTCCCAATAAAGTACATCTGGTTCCAGTATGACTGGGAGAATGGTGCTTTAACTTTAAAAGGATGCTTATAAGCAGAGATGACTTTTCTTTATTCTGTTGACCCTGTCTGGAAACCCCTTATTCCCATTTGTATAAAACCCCTTTCATTTGTCTGTCTCATACTCATTCAACAAGTCTCCAATTAGATGTCCCCTTCTCCTCTGCATCAAAACTGTTGAATTAATTCATCCTCCTATAATCTCTCTTAGAGTACTCTTCTTTACCTTGCAGAGAACTGATTATCCTGAATTATGATGGTCTGTATGCCCCATAATCTATAAGCTCATTGAGGGCAGGATCTATATCATTTTTCCCCATTTTGTCTGCAGCACATAGCACACTGCTTGGCTCATAGCAAATTTTATTTAAGAAGATGTTGAATGAAAAAGAACTGAACACAACTTTGCTTTCCTCCTCCATATACAGTAAATATTGATTTTATCTTACGAATGGGGAATCTTAGTTTCAGAGAAATAACAAAGTCATGCAATAAATGATTGGTATTGGGTTTGTCTATTACTCTTTGTGTAATACTATCTTCCTCTTTCAGATGGAAAGTGCCGTAGTAATTACAGGTATGCAATCAACTTTTTGAAATTTTGCAGACATTCATCTCTAATGGTGGAGTTTCTTTTAAAAAATACATTTAAATTGTGTATAGAATGGCCACACACGGTTCTCTAGGGAGACAAGGGGAACGTTTAAAATTGTTAAAAGCCTCTCAAATGATTTTAAATGTCATTACATTAGTTTGTATATATAAACACTTTTGAGCAGAGCCTGAAATAGAGGAAATCCTCAACTACTGATTTCTACAGTATGTACTTGATCTCACACTATGTACCTGATATACCACTAATAGTGGTAATAACCACCATTATTTTCCTAAAAAGATTGTATGAGGCAGTCACTACTTGTTCAGTATATTTTGCAGTAGACATCTGCACACATATTAGGAGCACACACTCAGGCAGCACTTCCAACATGAAAAAGGAAGTAACTGTGCATGTGAGAAATTCATAGCACTGCCTTTGGGGTTTAGAAAAAGTGCCAGGAGAGGAGGAGGGCATATTAAAACTGAGTGAGGCGTGGAGCATGGGCAAGTGGTTGTATCTGGACTGAAGGCACTTGCCCAGAGTCTCTGGCACTCATAAGACACAACTGAGACCTTCCAAGCTTGAAGAAAGGTAGGTCCAGGGACATGCTTTCCTAGGCTTTTGGGTTGATGGCTTCCTCATCCATTGATTCTAAGATCCCTGGGAGAGGGAGAGAAGAGGAGGTCACCTCCCATGGTAAAAGGTGATATTCCAGGTTGGGGTGGGTCGAGTGCAACTTTAAATGTATGTTTGGGAGGTTCAAGGAGCCAATCTTTGCTGCAGAAGATGGAGATAAGGACAGGCACCTGACAGATGATTCTGGATTATCTTGTATTAGTTACTTTTTTCTCTAACCCCCCAGGCTATGAGAAAACGGAGAGCAATATTTTACACTTTTGACTAATTACTTCATATAGTCTTCATGCTCCTTCTTCCATGGTCTTATTCTCTGTCTCTGACATGTTATTTTTATATTCAACATTTAAGAAAAATATCCTCCACATGCAGAAATTGTTGGAGATGTTGTAGGGCAAAGGTGCAGTCCCCAGTCTTATGCAGGCCCTGGGATAGTCTGGGGCCTGACCTGGTTCCCCAACTATCTTTGGCATCATTCATGAGAACTCAAGGCATAAAGTGAGGCTGCTTATAGGAAGTCTGCTAATGAAAGAGACTGTAGATTTCTAGCATTCTTGGGATCTGAGAGAATCTTGAAGGCAATTGTACTCAATGAATTCTTTACTTGGATGAGGTAAATTAAACCCGGAGAAGGGAAATAACTTATCCAGAGTCACACTAGTCAGTAAAAGAGCTAGGAATAGAACCCAGACTTCTTGATTCCTAGTACAGATGTTTTCCCTGCCCAACTCACCATCTCTACATTACCATCATTAGCCTTCTTTAAACCATCCAAGTTCAGCCTCATTTTGGGCCTCTATTCTATTTCATAAGTTTGACAAGGAAAGAGATGCATCCCCTTCAGACCATCCTTGGTATTCTTGGCAATTGTGACCCATGAGGGGGATGGTGACATAAAAATAATGAAACAACAGATTGATGTTGGTGCTGATCTACAAGGAGATTGGAGCCAGTAGAAGAAGAGGGACGTTTTCTAGGTTTCTCCATGCCTGTAACAGGAACAACAACAAAAAAAGGACATCGCAGTTGACAACGTCCCAATGTATGTGACAGATGATGGGACAAGACTAGGATTCAGCATCTTCCCGAATGTGGAAGAAATGTCCCTCACCTCGACACAGTATTCTCTGTTGTTTTGGTCTCCAGGATCTATGAATATAGGAAACTGAAGCCCTGGAGGATAAACACAAATTTTTGTCCTTGAGGAATTTACATTCTGGAGGTAATTAACACATGGATTTCTATGGTATGAAAGTAGAAGCAGTTATATGAACTTACAGTCAGGGTTTTTAGAAAGAGCACCAGACCTGAGTGACCAAGACCTGACGTGTGTTACCACTGAACTACAAGAACATAAGAGTTATTTGAAAGCATTATTTTAATATGGTGTCTGCTCTGGGGAAACTCACAGCCTTATTAAATTTAGAGGGAGAACCACAAGTGATGTTTGAAAAGACTGAACCTACATTTCCTGAATCCTCAGTCTGAAGGCATGTCTGAGAGATCAATGCAGAGGTTCCTTGGCCTTAACAAGAAGTAAACTCAAGTACACGTTCAGTTTGATTAAGAATCATTAGTCCTTACCTTTACATCACTTTTGGTCTCTAGGACATAAGAAATAACTAAGATTTCTTAAACCCCTCCTTAATATCATCGATTGAGTAAGCCCTGTGTAGGGAATGGAGGAGGTGAAGAGTTGTACCTGAGAGAAGGCAGAGACTGCAGTATTGTCAGTGTGTGAGGAGATCAAATCCTGGGGGGGAGGGTGTGTGTGTGTGTGTGTGTGTGTGTGGATGTTGTTGTTGCATGGTGGCCTTGGGAATAGCAGAACATTCTTGGCAATGGGTTCAACATGTGAAAATGCCACCATGTAGGAATGAAATTGCTGCTCTGCAGTATTAAAATAAGTCAAGTATATTAGTGGCTTCAAAAATAAAAAGAGAGAGATTCAAGGTAGGGTTAGGGTAATAGATATGGGCTGAAGGAGCGGAGCTGCTCCTATCAACTGCATTACCCATTTTAACTTGAGGGTGAGGGTACTGGGATGCCAAATAAGGAATTTTAGAGAGGAGAGTGCCAGAGTTGTTTTTGCGCTTTAATATGATGATGCTGGCTTCAAAGTGGGGAATGAAATGGACACACATGGTCAAAAGTGTACACAGGATTTCGTTAAGATGTCATGAAGATACTCCTGATAAAAATTGAATGATAGCTTGGTCAGAGGATGTGGGAGAAGTGGCCAGAGTTGAAATGGTTGCCCAGGATTGGAAGATGATTGATTTTTGATGTCAAGGATGAGTAAGAGAAGGCATCAATGACAAATTACCAGAATGTTTCACATGGACAGCTGAGCTAATCATTAGACCTTCCATTACAAAAAACACTTGCTGGGGCCAGTCCTGTGGCATAGTGGTTAGGTTCACAACTGTGCTTTGGTGACCTGGGGTTCACAGCTTCAGATCCCAGGCGCGGACCTACACATTGCTCAGCAAGCCATTCTGTGGTGGCATCCCACATACAAAATAGAGGAAAATTAGCATGGCTATTAGCTCAGGAACAATCTCCCTCAAATAAAAAAAAGGAAGATGGGGAACAGAGGTTAGCTCAGGACCAATCTTCCTCACAAAAAAACAAAAACACATAGAATCTCATAATCCTCTCATGGTTCTTGTTACCTTTAGCTTTTACTATTCTATATTAGGAACCAACTGTATGACCCTGAAATAATGTCCTCCATATACTTTTCATTGCACCATTAATTTTTTGAAAGGAAAAAGTTGAAGAAGACTCGATATCTTCTCTCTATTTCTTCTGATGTTTGAAGTGAAAATTCTCCCTCTCCCTCTCTAGGAAAAGTTACTAAATGAAAATCAAACTACGGAGTTTATTGTAATGACTTTAAATTGAGCTCAGAGGGGCAGATCTTCCAGCAAAAGCTGGATTAAAGGATGTGGGTTAGATTGAAGGCCAAAAAGAAAGCTACCTATTTTATGTTCTTTTCTGTAAATTGAGATCTTGGGTTCTGCTCAGAGGATACACAAGTATCCAGAAAAGTCTGAACATGCCTACTCAACAACATGTAATAGGTAACCTATCTCGCTAACCCAGTTATCACTGAGACAGACTACAAGATAAAGAGGAGAGTCTCCTGGCCTGCCTCTACGTAGTCTTGACAATAGCTTATTCCATGACAGCAGAAAACAGATGACACCCCTGGCCTTTCTGAGCAATCTTTGAGACAAACTGCAAAGGAGTGGAAACCTCAACCACTGACCACATGGTACAATGAATAACATGCTCTAATAAATCATATAAGCTCGTCTCCTCTGTCTCTCCACATCCCTTAAGACGGGAGCTTTTGGAGCAGGATGCTGACCTGAATAGAGTCCCTCTCTAGCATGTCCTTGAGTGGCAGGCAGTGTAAGAGGAAGTTTGTGTATTATATGCAAAGCTAAAAAATGTGTAAATAACAGCAGTAACAACAATACTACTAGTTCATATGTATTTAGTATTCATTATGTGACATGCACTGGTTTGAGTGCACTATCTCGTTATTAAATTTCCACAGTAGGTTGGCACTATTAGTATAGTATAGTATTGGTATAGTATTAGTATAGTATAGAGGAATAGAGACACAAGATAAAGTAACTTGAGTAAAGAGGACCAGAGCTGGAATTTAAATCAAGGTAGTATAATTCCAGATCCTCTTTGCTTAAGAAGATCCACTCTTCTAGTCTGGTGAATGGAAGAACTATTTTGTTTGTACATTTGTCCACTCATCAGTTAACGGACATTTGGTATGTTTCCATCTTTTGGCCATTCTGGTTAATTCCGCTAACAAAATGTGTATACAAGTTTTCGTGTGGACATACATTTTGTTTCTCTTGGGCATATAACTGAGAGTGGAATTGGTTGGGTCATGTGGTAAGTCTCCCTTTTACATTTTGAGGTACACAAGAGACCAAGAGGCTTTAGGAAGAATAAAACAAGGATATCTTCCAAGAATTAAAGGTTCTGGGGTGAGAAATGAACATTAAAAGCCCAAGAGATGCTCATTAGTTTCTTTACCCAAAGGCCCAGGTCAGACAAAGGCCAAAACCAAATCGTAAAATAATAATAGTCGGATAAGATTATTTTTCTGCTGCCCTTCTCCCCGCTTTTGTGCCTCTTTACTTTCTTTTGGTGCTCCCAGGCTACGCCACATCCCCCACCCCACCACCCTTGAGCACAGAAGAGAGGTTGACTAAATTACATTAACTTTATTAGTAGACTCTTACATTATAAGACCCTAGAAGTTAGAGTTTCTCAGTAATTCCCAGTGATTTTGTAATTTTATTAAGTGGAGCCTTTTCTCATTAAGTGAAGCATTCGAACAAGGGAGCAAACTCAATAGTAACGTTCACATGTAATATCTAGGCCAGTGTTCCCTTCTGCTCCTAGAGTAGCTGCAGAGCTGAGAAACGTGCTCCCCCTAATTCCACTGGTTACAGAGCTGGGAAGTGTGAATCGAGAAAAGAAATGACTTTGGGGTATATAATGCTTAAGTCTCTATCTCTTCCTGGATCTCCTCACCTTCCCCACCCTGCCACACACTCCATTTCACATTGAGTTTGTGGAAGAAGCACAGGCATTTTCCTTAGTTTCCTAATGATTCTTGTTATTTTGGGTCAGGGTGGTTTTTGCAAGGCTTCATTCAGGTCCAGCAAATCTATGATTTCAATAGGCTGTTGCCATCAGCCTGAACAAGCAAGTGTGGAAGAAGAGCTCTATATTTTCCATGACCCCTTGGTTTACCCAAATGGCTGGGCACCATCATCCACACGTAAGATCCATCCATTTGCAACACCACAGCAAATAGCTATCAGCATGTCATGCCAAGAGCTATCAATGAGTGTTTTTCATAGATCCAGCCTGATCTAAAGAATGCCTGAGAAACCTCATCAAACTGATGTTGAGACTGAATTCATAGAAGAAAGGATAGACTGTGATAATGATGACATTGTGTGGGCAGGAAAGGTAAACCTGAGGTTATTTGCTTGACTCATCTGTGGCATTCTGATTGATTTCACAGGTTGTGTTCCTGGTGCCGCCAAATCCTCACATGACAGAAACAGCAGCTCCTGTAACAGTTACAGGAGATTTGATGCCACCGATGTATCAATAGAAAAATGTTCCAGAAAATCTATCTTGACAGTTATGCAAGAATCCCACTTGGGAAAGTACCAAATCCAACTTTGATTTATATATGTATATATATACAAAATTCAGAGCTATGTTCTCATTTCCCCTAAGAAGTCAAAATCCCATTTTGCTGGCTCTTTATCACCAATAGCAGAAGTTAAATAAATGCATCATGCTTTTAATGAGTCAATAGCTCTTGAAAGTTTTTCGTCCGGCCTCGGGACTATTATAAAAAGACATGAAGGTGGTAAATACGATTTGGCAGATGAAGGGAAAAAGTCACTGTTGAAATGAAGTTAGAAACAATAATTTCATGTACTGCCTACTTCTCATCAAGAGGTGATATGCTGGAAAGAGACTAAGTGTTGATATCAGAAAATATAGTATAGTAGAGAAGAATGTGGGTTTTTAAATCAGGCAACCCTGAATTTTCATCTCCAAATTTCCATTTCTCTCAATTGTTACCTGTATGACCATGGACATGCCACAAAATTTCTCTGTACTTCATATTTCTGTACAGTAAAATAGTGATAATATCACGTGGCTGGTAGACCCATGATAATTACTTGATACAACACAGGTAGAGCAACCACTACTCCAACTGGCGCATACTGAGCCTTAAGACTATTAATTTACACATGTGCATGAGTATATGTGCATGTGCATTCATTTGTATATGTATAATACCAATTCATTATCATTTTATTCAACACATATCTATAAAGTGCCCATGATGGGCAGGTGTTGGTTTAGGGATATGAGAATACAGTGGTGAACAAGAGAGATGACATCCTTCCTCTCATGTAGGTTGAACTCATAGGGAAGGACATAACTGAACATATTAACAATCAGTCAACCTTTCATATGTTCTTAGAGGCCATATGGAAGCTATATGCAATTTAAAGGGCTAAAGAATGGCTGTTGGTAGTGGTGGGGGAGTGTGGGACATTAGAAACAATACCCAGGAAAGTTCTTTCTGAGGATGTGATAGTTTCATTATAATAGGAGAAAAAGAATCATTGCAGTTTTACAGACATTTTGTCCTTTCTTAAAGTGTCAATTTTTCCAGCTTTATTGAGGTATAATAGACCAATAAAAATTGTATATATTTATGATGTACAATGTGATGTTTGGATGTAGATATACATTGTGAAATGTTTACCACATGTCCATTACCTCACATAGTTATCTTTACTTATTTTAGTGAGAGCACTTAAACTCTTTTAGCAAAGTATACAATACAGTATTATTAACTATAGTCACCATGATGTACATTAAATCTCCAGAACTTATTTATCCCTCTTTGCTGAAACTTCGTACCCTCTGACCAACATCTTCCCATTTCCCTCACACCCCAGCCCCTGGCAACTGCCATTCTACTCTCTGTTTTATGAGTTTGACTTATTTAGATTCCACACATTAGTGAGATCATACAGTATTTGTCTTTCAGTGTCTGGATTATTTTACTGACCATAATGTCTCCCAGTTTCAACCATGTAGTTGTGAATGGCAGGATTTCCTTCTTTTTTAAGGCTGAAAATATTTCTGTGTGTATATATCACATTTTCTTCATCCATTTATCCATTAATGAACACTTAGGTTGTTTCCATATCCTGGCTATTGCGAATAATGATACAATGAATATGGAAATACAGATATCTCTTTTAGTTAGTAATTACATTTCCATTGAATATATACTCAGAAGAGGGAATACTGGATCACATAGTAGTTCTATTTTTAATTTTTTGAGAAAGCTACATACTCTTTTCCATAATGGCCTTACCAATTTATATTCCCAATAAAGTACATCTGGTTCCAGTATGACTGGGAGAATGGTGCTTTAACTTTAAAAGGATGCTTATAAGCAGAGATGACTTTTCTTTATTCTGTTGACCCTGTCTGGAAACCCCTTATTCCCATTTGTATAAAACCCCTTTCATTTGTCTGTCTCATACTCATTCAACAAGTCTCCAATTAGATGTCCCCTTCTCCTCTGCATCAAAACTGTTGAATTAATTCATCCTCCTATAATCTCTCTTAGAGTACTCTTCTTTACCTTGCAGAGAACTGATTATCCTGAATTATGATGGTCTGTATGCCCCATAATCTATAAGCTCATTGAGGGCAGGATCTATATCATTTTTCCCCATTTTGTCTGCAGCACATAGCACACTGCTTGGCTCATAGCAAATTTTATTTAAGAAGATGTTGAATGAAAAAGAACTGAACACAACTTTGCTTTCCTCCTCCATATACAGTAAATATTGATTTTATCTTACGAATGGGGAATCTTAGTTTCAGAGAAATAACAAAGTCATGCAATAAATGATTGGTATTGGGTTTGTCTATTACTCTTTGTGTAATACTATCTTCCTCTTTCAGATGGAAAGTGCCGTAGTAATTACAGGTATGCAATCAACTTTTTGAAATTTTGCAGACATTCATCTCTAATGGTGGAGTTTCTTTTAAAAAATACATTTAAATTGTGTATAGAATGGCCACACACGGTTCTCTAGGGAGACAAGGGGAACGTTTAAAATTGTTAAAAGCCTCTCAAATGATTTTAAATGTCATTACATTAGTTTGTATATATAAACACTTTTGAGCAGAGCCTGAAATAGAGGAAATCCTCAACTACTGATTTCTACAGTATGTACTTGATCTCACACTATGTACCTGATATACCACTAATAGTGGTAATAACCACCATTATTTTCCTAAAAAGATTGTATGAGGCAGTCACTACTTGTTCAGTATATTTTGCAGTAGACATCTGCACACATATTAGGAGCACACACTCAGGCAGCACTTCCAACATGAAAAAGGAAGTAACTGTGCATGTGAGAAATTCATAGCACTGCCTTTGGGGTTTAGAAAAAGTGCCAGGAGAGGAGGAGGGCATATTAAAACTGAGTGAGGCGTGGAGCATGGGCAAGTGGTTGTATCTGGACTGAAGGCACTTGCCCAGAGTCTCTGGCACTCATAAGACACAACTGAGACCTTCCAAGCTTGAAGAAAGGTAGGTCCAGGGACATGCTTTCCTAGGCTTTTGGGTTGATGGCTTCCTCATCCATTGATTCTAAGATCCCTGGGAGAGGGAGAGAAGAGGAGGTCACCTCCCATGGTAAAAGGTGATATTCCAGGTTGGGGTGGGTCGAGTGCAACTTTAAATGTATGTTTGGGAGGTTCAAGGAGCCAATCTTTGCTGCAGAAGATGGAGATAAGGACAGGCACCTGACAGATGATTCTGGATTATCTTGTATTAGTTACTTTTTTCTCTAACCCCCCAGGCTATGAGAAAACGGAGAGCAATATTTTACACTTTTGACTAATTACTTCATATAGTCTTCATGCTCCTTCTTCCATGGTCTTATTCTCTGTCTCTGACATGTTATTTTTATATTCAACATTTAAGAAAAATATCCTCCACATGCAGAAATTGTTGGAGATGTTGTAGGGCAAAGGTGCAGTCCCCAGTCTTATGCAGGCCCTGGGATAGTCTGGGGCCTGACCTGGTTCCCCAACTATCTTTGGCATCATTCATGAGAACTCAAGGCATAAAGTGAGGCTGCTTATAGGAAGTCTGCTAATGAAAGAGACTGTAGATTTCTAGCATTCTTGGGATCTGAGAGAATCTTGAAGGCAATTGTACTCAATGAATTCTTTACTTGGATGAGGTAAATTAAACCCGGAGAAGGGAAATAACTTATCCAGAGTCACACTAGTCAGTAAAAGAGCTAGGAATAGAACCCAGACTTCTTGATTCCTAGTACAGATGTTTTCCCTGCCCAACTCACCATCTCTACATTACCATCATTAGCCTTCTTTAAACCATCCAAGTTCAGCCTCATTTTGGGCCTCTATTCTATTTCATAAGTTTGACAAGGAAAGAGATGCATCCCCTTCAGACCATCCTTGGTATTCTTGGCAATTGTGACCCATGAGGGGGATGGTGACATAAAAATAATGAAACAACAGATTGATGTTGGTGCTGATCTACAAGGAGATTGGAGCCAGTAGAAGAAGAGGGACGTTTTCTAGGTTTCTCCATGCCTGTAACAGGAACAACAACAAAAAAAGGACATCGCAGTTGACAACGTCCCAATGTATGTGACAGATGATGGGACAAGACTAGGATTCAGCATCTTCCCGAATGTGGAAGAAATGTCCCTCACCTCGACACAGTATTCTCTGTTGTTTTGGTCTCCAGGATCTATGAATATAGGAAACTGAAGCCCTGGAGGATAAACACAAATTTTTGTCCTTGAGGAATTTACATTCTGGAGGTAATTAACACATGGATTTCTATGGTATGAAAGTAGAAGCAGTTATATGAACTTACAGTCAGGGTTTTTAGAAAGAGCACCAGACCTGAGTGACCAAGACCTGACGTGTGTTACCACTGAACTACAAGAACATAAGAGTTATTTGAAAGCATTATTTTAATATGGTGTCTGCTCTGGGGAAACTCACAGCCTTATTAAATTTAGAGGGAGAACCACAAGTGATGTTTGAAAAGACTGAACCTACATTTCCTGAATCCTCAGTCTGAAGGCATGTCTGAGAGATCAATGCAGAGGTTCCTTGGCCTTAACAAGAAGTAAACTCAAGTACACGTTCAGTTTGATTAAGAATCATTAGTCCTTACCTTTACATCACTTTTGGTCTCTAGGACATAAGAAATAACTAAGATTTCTTAAACCCCTCCTTAATATCATCGATTGAGTAAGCCCTGTGTAGGGAATGGAGGAGGTGAAGAGTTGTACCTGAGAGAAGGCAGAGACTGCAGTATTGTCAGTGTGTGAGGAGATCAAATCCTGGGGGGGAGGGTGTGTGTGTGTGTGTGTGTGTGTGTGGATGTTGTTGTTGCATGGTGGCCTTGGGAATAGCAGAACATTCTTGGCAATGGGTTCAACATGTGAAAATGCCACCATGTAGGAATGAAATTGCTGCTCTGCAGTATTAAAATAAGTCAAGTATATTAGTGGCTTCAAAAATAAAAAGAGAGAGATTCAAGGTAGGGTTAGGGTAATAGATATGGGCTGAAGGAGCGGAGCTGCTCCTATCAACTGCATTACCCATTTTAACTTGAGGGTGAGGGTACTGGGATGCCAAATAAGGAATTTTAGAGAGGAGAGTGCCAGAGTTGTTTTTGCGCTTTAATATGATGATGCTGGCTTCAAAGTGGGGAATGAAATGGACACACATGGTCAAAAGTGTACACAGGATTTCGTTAAGATGTCATGAAGATACTCCTGATAAAAATTGAATGATAGCTTGGTCAGAGGATGTGGGAGAAGTGGCCAGAGTTGAAATGGTTGCCCAGGATTGGAAGATGATTGATTTTTGATGTCAAGGATGAGTAAGAGAAGGCATCAATGACAAATTACCAGAATGTTTCACATGGACAGCTGAGCTAATCATTAGACCTTCCATTACAAAAAACACTTGCTGGGGCCAGTCCTGTGGCATAGTGGTTAGGTTCACAACTGTGCTTTGGTGACCTGGGGTTCACAGCTTCAGATCCCAGGCGCGGACCTACACATTGCTCAGCAAGCCATTCTGTGGTGGCATCCCACATACAAAATAGAGGAAAATTAGCATGGCTATTAGCTCAGGAACAATCTCCCTCAAATAAAAAAAAGGAAGATGGGGAACAGAGGTTAGCTCAGGACCAATCTTCCTCACAAAAAAACAAAAACACATAGAATCTCATAATCCTCTCATGGTTCTTGTTACCTTTAGCTTTTACTATTCTATATTAGGAACCAACTGTATGACCCTGAAATAATGTCCTCCATATACTTTTCATTGCACCATTAATTTTTTGAAAGGAAAAAGTTGAAGAAGACTCGATATCTTCTCTCTATTTCTTCTGATGTTTGAAGTGAAAATTCTCCCTCTCCCTCTCTAGGAAAAGTTACTAAATGAAAATCAAACTACGGAGTTTATTGTAATGACTTTAAATTGAGCTCAGAGGGGCAGATCTTCCAGCAAAAGCTGGATTAAAGGATGTGGGTTAGATTGAAGGCCAAAAAGAAAGCTACCTATTTTATGTTCTTTTCTGTAAATTGAGATCTTGGGTTCTGCTCAGAGGATACACAAGTATCCAGAAAAGTCTGAACATGCCTACTCAACAACATGTAATAGGTAACCTATCTCGCTAACCCAGTTATCACTGAGACAGACTACAAGATAAAGAGGAGAGTCTCCTGGCCTGCCTCTACGTAGTCTTGACAATAGCTTATTCCATGACAGCAGAAAACAGATGACACCCCTGGCCTTTCTGAGCAATCTTTGAGACAAACTGCAAAGGAGTGGAAACCTCAACCACTGACCACATGGTACAATGAATAACATGCTCTAATAAATCATATAAGCTCGTCTCCTCTGTCTCTCCACATCCCTTAAGACGGGAGCTTTTGGAGCAGGATGCTGACCTGAATAGAGTCCCTCTCTAGCATGTCCTTGAGTGGCAGGCAGTGTAAGAGGAAGTTTGTGTATTATATGCAAAGCTAAAAAATGTGTAAATAACAGCAGTAACAACAATACTACTAGTTCATATGTATTTAGTATTCATTATGTGACATGCACTGGTTTGAGTGCACTATCTCGTTATTAAATTTCCACAGTAGGTTGGCACTATTAGTATAGTATAGTATTGGTATAGTATTAGTATAGTATAGAGGAATAGAGACACAAGATAAAGTAACTTGAGTAAAGAGGACCAGAGCTGGAATTTAAATCAAGGTAGTATAATTCCAGATCCTCTTTGCTTAAGAAGATCCACTCTTCTAGTCTGGTGAATGGAAGAACTATTTTGTTTGTACATTTGTCCACTCATCAGTTAACGGACATTTGGTATGTTTCCATCTTTTGGCCATTCTGGTTAATTCCGCTAACAAAATGTGTATACAAGTTTTCGTGTGGACATACATTTTTGTTTCTCTTGGGCATATAACTGAGAGTGGAATTGGTTGGGTCATGTGGTAAGTCTCCCTTTTACATTTTGAGGTACTCCCGAACTGTTTTCCAAAGTGGCTGCTCCAATTTTCAATCTCAACATCAATGTTTGATACTTCCACTTTCTCCACATTCTCATCACCACTTGTTACAGTCTATTTTTATTTTTTCCATCCTAGTAGGTGTGACGTGCTATCTCATTGTGGTTTTGATTTATATTTCTTTAATGACAAATGATGTTGACATTTTTCATGTGCTCATCAGTCATTTGCATATTTTCCTTTGAGAAATGCCTATTCAAATTCTTTGGCCATTTTTAAGGTTTTTTTTATAGTTGAATTTTAAGTGTTCTTTATGTATTCTGGATACAAGTCCCATACCAGATATAGGATTTACAAATATCTACTGCCATTCTGTGTGTTTTCTTTCCACTTTCTTCATGGTGACCTTTGCCGTAGGAAAATTTCTAATTTTGAATAAATTTAATTTATCTTTTTATAGTTGCTTGAGCTTTTGTTTTTATAGCTAGGGAACCATTGCCTAACCCAATTTCACAAAGACTAGCTCCTATCTTTTCTTGTAAAAGTTCTATATTTTTAGTGCTTGTATTTAGGTCTTTGATCCATTTTGAGTTATTTTTTTTAGTGTGAAGAAGAGTGTAACTTTGTTCTTTTACATTTTTTTACAACGAATTGGGAAGTGTCCTTTCTCTTCTCCTTTTTCAAAGAGTTTATTTATTTATTTATTTATTTATTTATTTATTTATTTGTGAGGAAGATTGGTCCTGAGCTATAATCTGTGCCAACCTTTCTCCATTTTGCTTGTGGGGTGCCGCCACAGCATGGCTTGATGAGTTGTGTGTAGGTCCCTGATCAGGATCTGAACCACTATGCCACCAGCTTGGCCCCTACATTAATTTTTTTAATTATAATTCATTTGTTTTCTCATAGTATTTTCCTCTCTTCCCTGAAGATTACACAATCCACTTCTTATCTTTATTGGTAACTCTTGATTTTCCTTGTTATTACTTGAAATCTAAAGTTACTCTCTTCACCCATCTCCCAAAGAGCACAAGGACATTACAAGACCAATTCTCATCATTCCAATGTCAAATTTTGCTTTTTGTGGATCTAGTATTTTATATTTTGTCCTCATGTTTAACCTAATAAGTTAGATACTGTTGTTATTATTTTGTACAAACATTGTATGCACATGCATGTTTACCAGTTGCTTTGCTCACCATTCCTTCTTGTAACATGCAACATCCTTCTGGGTTTTATATGCCTTATTATTATTATTTTCTTCCTGAGGAAGATTCACCCTGAGCTTACATCTTTACCAATCTTCCTCTAGTTTGTTTGTGAGTTGCTGCCACAGTATGGCTACCGATGAGTGGTGTAGGTCTGCACACAGGAACTGAACCTGGGCCACCAAACAGAGTGTGCTGAACTTAACCACTAGGCCACAGGCCAGCCCCATGCCTTACTTTTGAAGCACATCATTTAGAAGTTCTATTTAGTAAATATCTGTGCTAATATACTCTATCAGGTGTTTACTTATCTGAAAATGTCTTTATTTTACCCTTGATCTTTTTTAAGATTGGCCTTGAGCTGTCAGCCGTTGCCAATCTTCCTCCTTTTTTTCCTCCCCAATACCCCATCACATAGTTGTATATCCTAGTTGCAAGTCATTCCAGTTCTTCTATGTGAGATGCTGCCACAGCATGGCTTGATGTGCAGTGTGCAGGTCCACACCCAGGTTACAAACCAGTGAACCCTGGGCCACCAAAGCAGAGTGCACAAACTTAACTACCCAGCCATAAGGCCAGCCCCTGTACCCTTGATCCTGAAGTACAGTTTTGGTGCAGAACAAATTCTAGGTCTACATTTGTTTGAAAACTATTTTCTATAGTTTTCTGTGTGTCCATAAGTGAGCCATACAATATCTGAATATGGATTCTAATGAGTAGATAATAATGTTCATGTGACTTAAACCTATCCCCAGATAACCTGATTGGGTTACTATATTGGGGAGAGAAAATGGCATAAGAGCATTATGTTTGTGCTTTCTGTCTCAGAAAGATAATTTTATATGTCCTTGCTATTCATTGGCAAGTCAGGATTTAAAGCATTCTAATGTGACAAGAGATTTAAATTCTTAGTGTCAGGGATATGACTCAAGATCATAAATTCCATCCCCAAAGTCCAGAGTTTATAGGGTAAAATCCAAGATTACACATATTGTATTTAGTAAAGATGAACCTGGGGAAAGTTTCTAGCTCTGAGATTGTCACTGTGCTCTGATTAAAAAGGAAGACTACAAGATGCAGGTAATTGGATTGCAGATGATTCTGTGCAATTTATTACTATTATAAAAGTTATCTTTTGAGCCAACTCTGATGACCGAGTGGTTAAAGTTAACTCTCACCACTTCAGCAGCCCAGGTTCGCTTCCCAGTTGTGGAACCACATCACCCATCTGTCAGTTGCCATGTTTTGGCAGCTGCTCACATAGCAGAACTGGAACTACTTACAACTAGGATGTACAACTATATACTGGGGGTTTGGAGAGCCAGGATAAAAGAGGAAGGTTGGCAACAGATGTTAGCTCAGGGCAAATCTTTCCCTGTCAAATAACAAAAGAAAAAAGACTTAAAAAGAAGAAGAAGTTTTCTTTCAAAGGGGAAATGGTTGTAATCAAGGCAATACACAATAATAGGGATAGAGATAATATCTGAGTGCACTCTTGATATATACACTTGAAGACATTTCCCTAATTTGTGGGGCACTGCATATTTACCTCAATTCTATACATATTTCTATCTTTCCAATACTTTCTAGCACCTCGATGTCACATGGCATTTCTCAGTCTCTGTCTTTCTCTCTCTTTCTCTCTCTCTCCTTGCTCTATTTTCCTGGCTGGACTAGGAAATAATGACATTTTCAAAGAGGTTCTAATAGCCGTTATAATAGAGGAAGGGCATGTAGACCAGAGGTTGCTCTACCATTTCCAGAACCTCATCCTAATTTATATTTCTTATTGTAGCACCTTTTCTGCTGCCATGACAACTATGCAAGGAGAGGAAGAGAGCACACCAGGGGCTGACCCTCGTGTATACCAGCCGGGAGATCATGCTTCTCTAAATACGTATCTGTGGAAAGGGATGCCAGAGAAGTTCTTGAAGGGGGAACCCAAAGTCCTCGGGGTAAGTCAGCTGTGGACCTGGGAGAAGACTAATCAGGTTGTAGAATCACATGGATGAGATATAACACCAGATACTCTATCCCACTACTGCATAATACATCAGCCAGACCTAGGAAGATCAGTGTTTTGTGTTCAGGCCTTATCACCTGAAAATGACACAATATTCTATTACATCATGCTTCTGATTAAGTTGTATTTAAAACATAGTGAATTCCGGTCTACTCTAAGGTTGTGGGTCATCCAAGATAAATATATTTAACCTCAGCATGGAAACCAACAAAATAAAAGGACACGTGCACCAGCTAGTGTTGCATCTGCAGAACTTCCTGATAGCTGATGGCCCCATATTGCTACTATCTCTCTCTCAGTAATTTTCTTAGCCTTCTTCTATCTTCTGTGCATTTCTGTCTGGAGTCTCAAGCTGATATGCCTAAAAGAAATGATGGTTTAAAGAAAGATAGTTGAGTGCAAGTGGAAGGACCGTGAATACAGAGGTTTATCTCTAGCCCAAGCTTTAAACCAATGGGACAAAGTCACGATGACACTGTGGATCTTTTTGAATGCCATGGCATAACGTACTCCAACTTCTCTGTCTTCAGGCACCAAACCCCAGGAAAATGGCATATTGCTCTTCTTTTTGTCTTCCCTTGTACATCCTCTCCTTCCTTAGATTAATTCTCCAAGTGAGAATCTTTGTTTCCTGATTTCTGGATCACTCCTATTTGAGCATGTGTGTAGAAGAGCAACACTTGTGGTAGGAGTAGCGTCATAAGTAGGTACCATAAAACACCTCTGAGGAGGTCCTGGTACACTCGTTTTTCTCTTGAAATTAATGAGGCAATTGGGATAGACAGATGAAGAGATAATTTTAGTAAGTTAGTATGTCCACAGTACTTTGTATGTAAGAAATGTGACAGGAGAATATCATCAAGATCATCTGACTATTTCAAAAGGTAGAGAATGAGGGTAATTTAGTGGTTAGAAAGGGGGTGGCATGGGTTCAATTTTGTGGTAAATATTCAGTTTTTACTTTGTTCATCCTTTCCAGGTTATGCAGATCCTGATTTCCCTGATGAACTTCAGCTTGGGAATAATAATGATTACTGTCACGGGGAAATTTGGTGCAAGTTATAGTGACACTCCCATTTCCGTGTACTCAGGGTACACAATTTGGGGGTCGGTGATGGTGAGCAGAATACCGTTTGATACAGTTGGAGACACTATAACATAGTTGATCATATCCTGAGCTTTGGAATCATATCTTAACCCTGTCTTGTAGTTCTCTAACTTTGAGAAAGATCTCTGACCTGTTTTTGATTCAATTTTCTCATATTTAAGGGAGGAATGGTCGTATAAAACTCATAGAAAGCTAAAAAGATCAAATATTTAATGTATATCAGTTAGGATATATTACAGCAGCATGTAGCAACAACGCCAAACCAGAGTGGATTAAAGATTGAAAGCATTGATTATTTCACAACAGGAAGCCAAGAGCTAGTCATTTCCAGAGTTCATTCATTCAGGAGTTACCTCAATGAGGCAACCTCAATGAGGACTGCAGGCAGACCATGGCAGACTTGTTGGCATATCTCATTGTTCGTAAATGTTATGTAGTGCATACATGTTTTCTGTTCCCAAGCCAGCTATGGGCAAAGGTCATGGACTTGCCAGTGTTGGCTTGAACTACTCAAGATTCTTGTCTATGGCTGGGAAGGGTTGATTGAAGCTCATGGGAGGCTGAACAAAATGAGGATTTTGTTAGCAAGGAAGAAGAGGAGACACGGCTGGTATGCAGGATTTTATAGTCAACTATCAAATCTTAGCATATTGTTAGCTTGGCAAATGCAACTGCTGTTGCATAAATTTTCTTCCTAAGTTTAGTAACAATAACTATTATTAAAGTTGAATAAAAATTTAAGAAAGAGTAAAAATTTCACCCCACAACAAAATACAAGAGAATTTCTCTGTACATTGAAAGCGTAAATAGAGTATAAAGTAACAAGTTTTACCTACCGACGAGAGGAAAATACATTTGTAATTGGGTTTGTGTAAGAATCAGGGAACCGACTGAAGTCTGCAGAGTTTCCATTTATCTACAAAATTCAGAATGAGATTGTTTAGAGTTTAAAGTCTATAATGAGCTGGCTTTTTGTGCCTTCTTGTCTGTTTGTAGAAAAAATGTTTAAAGAACAGCAAATGCTATTCTCCTTCGGGTCAGTTGTGCAATGCTTCTGGTATCTGATCACACTGATGTCAGTAGTAGCCTTTATTAAACTCTTACTAGGATCTAGACATTCTGCTGAGTGCTTTATATGGGTAATTCCATTTCGAACAATCATCCCAAACTTCTGAGAAAGGATTTATCATTGCCCTCATGTTACTGATGAAGAAATTGGAACTTAGATCAAGTGACTTTCCCAAGATCACACAATTTTATGGTCTGTGAATCAGGGCTCAAATAGGGCCAGTCCAATTCCAGGATTTCATACATCTGACCACTCTAGTTTTCTGCTTCCCCTTTCATTTCTTTTTCAAGACCACATTGGAAACCAGTTTTCATAATTTACACTTTTACACATGTTCACTAGATTACCAGGAACTGCAAGAGCTGTGTTTATCAATTGAGACATCGCTCAGACCCTTGTAGGTATCCCACTAGAGGAACCTTTGTTAACTAGGGGGACATTTTTTGCTGCTACCTTCAGGTATTCTTTCAGCCTTCTTTCAGAAACCTCATCTGTGATGTGCCTCCTTCTCTCCCTTATGTAGACAAGAACCGATACCAAGAACCAGTCGCAAATCTCTGTTCTATTTGGCCCTTTAGTCTCCAGCAGAGCTAAATGTCCTTTATCGGAATTATATAAAATTCTCCCCACATTAGTCTATTTATTCAAGTTTTCTTTTGTGTACTTTTGGAACACTGTAAAGTTTTATTTTGATATATCTTTCTCATTCCTTGTTAAGTGTTTTTCTATCAGAACTTTATGAATTTTTGCTACGGTAAATGAAATTCTCTTATTAAATCTTATCTTCAAACACAAACACACACCTATTTATAATATGTACATATTGTTTCTGTGTATAATGATGTTCCCCTGTGCCTTACTGAATTTGCGTAGAGTGTATAGAAGTTTTTAGTTGATAATCTTGGATTTTTGCAGTATAACATGCTCGTATTTAAATAACAGTAATTTTAACCATTTTCTTCATATATTTTTCTTATATAATCATTTTGGTTAACATACTAGGAATAGTAACACACAATAGTCTTATAAGTTTATGTGGATTTTCACTTTAATGAGACAGTCTTAGTGTTTCCCCATTCAACATGATAAAGGCTTTTAGACTGTGACTGATGTTCTACCATGTAATATAAAATGCAACTCTACATTTTATAAATAATGTTTGTCAATAATAACGTGGAAGTCTATTAAATGTCTTATCAAGATTGTAAACATGAATAGCAGTTAGCATATGAGTTTTCTCCCTGAATCCATTAATTTCATAAATTATATGAATATTTCAAGATTAAAAAATCTAGACATGTGAAGAAATACTCCAGATGTTCATGATTTATTTCACATAATATGATGGATGATTCTCCTTGCTGTTCCTTTTCCTGAGGAGACTTCGTTTATGTTAATCATCTCTGTGTCTTGGTAATTAGAAATTCGTTGAGGAAATTTATCAAGGTGGTTCATTAGATCAGGCGTTTTTGGTATTAAGACAGAAGTTTTGAAACTTCTGCAGTCGAATACAACAAGCAAACCCAGAAACTGAAACTGTTAAATACTGTAAGGCAGGGAGTCCAATCGACTTCACTCTGGTCATTTGTTCTAAATGTAAAATAATTACCCAAAAGATGGAGTCAAATGAAGTAGTACAAACTAATCATCATCTGTACAGAATTTAAACATTTTCTTTGCTATAATTTTATGTACAACTTTTAATAGTCATTTTAAATAAAAATAATCATTAGGTTTTTTTCTTTTGTAAAACCTTAGTAAATTTTGATACCATATTAGGGTTAGGCATATCGGGAATTGAGAAGCTTTCTTTATATTTCAATCCCCTCAAACAGTTTAAATATCATCACAATTACACACTTCTGAAAGGCTTGATAAATTCTCCTGTGAATCCGTCTGGTAGAATTTCTTTGTTGTTTCTGGGAAAAGGGCCATTTATTTACAAACTTCTGTGTTTGTTTCAATATAGTTTGTTTAACATAGTTCTCAGATTTTGGGATACGTTTGAATAAGTTATGACTTCAAATATTTATTTAAAGCTTTTTACCTGTATTTTCATTTTTGTTTTTAGTTTCTTATTTCAGGTTCCTTGTCAGTTGCAGCAGGAACTAGAACTACAAGAGGTCTGGTTAGTAATATTTCCTCGTTTTTGTTCCAAAAGGAAGATTAACTGTGAAAATGTTCTGACAGAATAGAAAACAAATTTTGTTTATTCTTAATAACTAGGAGAGATGGTAAGTTTTACCTAGTTGAAAGGGTCTTTCGAAACTTGTAATACAAGATGTCTGACAATAGAATTACGGACATGAGAATGAAGAGTTTGGGACAGTAGTCGCTGAGAGAATCGTTTTGGAAATACAGAGAATCCCTAAGAAAAACCATCAAATGGATTCATCATACAAACCCTACAACTTGAGATCCAGGTCCCCATGACCGTGGCACCAAGTATTGGTGTGACATCATATTTATTGACTTATTGATGAAAATATTTATTCCAAGTCTATGCAGAAAGGATTTTGATTCAGTTTGCAGGGAAAGAAATTCACAGCAAGGCTGTTAAAAAAGAAGAAGCAAATTTAAAACACAGCTTTCGTGCCAATATGTCTTTCCCAAAGACAATGAGGCAAAAGCCCAGATCTCAATAAATGTTTTTCTACCTAAAGCGATATTTGATTTTTCTTCCCTCAAAGGACAAATATCAAACCATGGAGATGATCAATACGGCTTCTCCAGATCTGACCTCAATCTGTCTCCCTAGGATGTCCTCCAGTTATAACCATTAAAATCTACCTTGTGCTATAGCTACTCTAAACGTCTCATACTTTCTTCGGGAATTTTAAGTCTTGTAAAAAGCCTCAAAACTTCACTGAGAGAAGAGAATATAGGAAAAGGAATACACAGCAAAGGGAGATATTACACAAAACGCATGGAGGCATGAGAGGCAAGTGGCATTTAGAAAATAATGAGAAGTTAGGCACAGACAGAGAATATGGTAGGAGATGGACACAGACAAAACTATCCGACTAAAGTGTAAAGGGATTGAAAGCCTTGCTAAGGAGATTGGAATTAATCTTATTGTCCCATGGGAGTCATCTGAAGGATTTAAGCATGGGAATAACTAGATCATATTTGAGTTTTGGCAGGAGATTAGAGTTGAAGCTTCCATAAGGAAAGAGACAAGTTGGGAGACTATTGCACTAATCAAGACAGAGAAGATGAAATGGGTTGGACAAGAAGTGGTGGGTGTAAAGTGATTGATAGAGACATATCTGAGGGTGTTGTTGGATTGTTTAATTGATTTTCCTTCCTTTCTAGGTCCAAGGTAGCCTAGGAGTGAACATCACCAGCTCTGTCTTTGCCGCATCAGGGATCATAATCACTATGATCAGCATGATTGGTCTTGCATTCAGTTACTATAACTGGAACCCTAGAGAGGGGTTGAAGAATTATTACAAGCGCATACATATTTCAACGGTTAGTGCTTCCTCTTTTCATGGGATACTGTGGTGGAAGCAAGCCACAGGAGCCTGGGTTCTGGCAAAGATAACAATCAGTATTCCCTTATTGATGAATCACTTTCGAAAGTTGGAAGTGATTGAGACATAGGGCAATCTTTTATTTAGGAGTCAGGACCACATCTCATCTCATCTTTCTCTTTGTTCCTTCTCTAAATGTGATGAGGGAAGTAGGAAGAAAGCCCTCGTAGCTATGGGACACAGACTCTGTAATAGCGTGTTAAGCATTTTGCATAATTTTTCCTGTTTAATTTCAAAATACCTGTAAGTCTGTACTGTTACCTACTCTAAAACTGCAGCCAGATGTCAGTCTCTCTATCCCCCAGGGCATTCTGTTGGAGCCTGATGCAGTTGCCTGGTTCTCTAACAATAAAGGAAAATTATCTTGAACATTAGCTTAGAAATGGTGAATAACCAGTATCCCTCCCAACATCTCTGGATGTTCTTACAAGATTAAGCACTTTTGGCCTCAACATCCAGCTCTTGGAAAACTCTCAATCTCTGTTGCATATTTCACTACTTTTCTGTAGCACTTGCCTGCATCCAAAATATTATCTTAATCACTTTATTCTCCAAATTACCACTTACACAAGATTTTGTAGGTGATGAAACATCTAGAAGTTTTGGATAAGTGCGGGAAGGAAGAGTTATTGCTGCACCCGTAGCAGACTAAAATGCAATGGAATCTTTATTACTAAAAAGTCTATTAGCCATTCTCAACACCACTGAGTTTTCTGTTACCTCCCTTCCCTTTGAGCTTCCAGCCTTTCACTGTGCTGCTTGGTTTTTTCTTCCATTGTCTCTTTTGCAAACCCAAATTTGGAAATTCAACATTCTTCCTAACTTCTTAAGCAGATCAATTGCATTAACTTTTCTTCATTCCTAGCTAATCCTAGGTGAGTCTCGAGTGCTATATATTCATTCCAAATAGTCACTTCAGTGTCTTTCATAATATGATTCACTCCCCTTGAGATTTCTAACTGTTCATACAGTAAGCAATTTTATTTCTTACCACTCCTTCAAAATAAAAACAAAGTTTGTAAAGAACTTAAAAGATTTTCCAGGATGACACCATTAGAAATTGGCAAAAGCAAGATTGGATCCTGGAACTTCCTGCCTCTAATCCTCCTATTCTTTAATGTTTTTTATGCAGTTATGCTGAAAAAGAATCTTACTTCCAGTGTCGGACGTTCTCTCCACTCATAGACTTTAAGGGCACAATGATAGGGACAAAATCCACAATGGACCAGCTTCATAGGGCTGGCTCCTGGACACGGGACCTGTGAGGTCACGCAGGGCTTTGTAGATAGAAGTTTTGTATCCTTGGTTTACTGCTCTGCTGTTGCTGCCTTAAATTCTTAATACGGTTTTAACAAGAGGTCCTATAGGTGATGTAGCCTTTCCTGCCTCTATCTCAATCACCATCTCCCAGAGGCTGTCACCAATTCTTATTGTGTGAACCTTTTTTCTGCCTGCCCTTATATCAGACACATCCATAATGGCTTCTTGAGATCTGAAGCACCAAATTTGTTCCTACCTGGGCACCTGCACAGTCAGTAAACAGGTCTATGAGCCTACACTTTATGTTCAGTCCTGGGTTGGGCACAGTGGGAGACATAAGAAGGAGAGCAGTCTTTACCTTTAGGAAGCTCCACTCCTCCTGGGAGAAAAGTAGAAATGTTGGAAAGCAGTTAGAGATTGACAAAGGCCCAAGGGCTTACTTTTGAATATAATTATAAAGAGAGGTTAGAAAAAGGTGAGCTCTTTGTAAGAAACGTACAGCGCAGACTGCATGGAATCATTAGGAGAACCAGATGAAACTGCCAATGATCAACTGTACTTGATCTAAAGATACAATGATTTCACATGGCTCAAATTATGTGTATTACATGTATTTTTCTACTTATTGTTGGAAATCCAGCCTGACACTTGATTTTGTAAATAAAGTTTTATTGGAACATAGCCACATCCATTTGTTACGTTTTGTCCATGGCTGCTTTTGTGCTGCAGCAGAGTTGATGGTTAGTGACCAAATGTCCTGCCACACCTGAAGTATATGCCAGCAGGCCCCTGATAGAAAGTTTGTTAACTCCTGTTCTACCTCACTAGATGGAAAAATCCCTGAGGTTGGGGAAATTAGCTGTTTTGTTTGCTGCTCTATTATCTGTACCTACAATTTCTGAAACACAGCGGCTGCTGAATATGTTGAAGACATGAGTAAATAGATAAAGGAACGATGAATGCAAATATTCTCAAGGTTCACTTGAGTCAGTGTCACTCATGTCCTGGGCTCTTGATCTATTGGCTCTTCCACAGCAGAAGCACCATTCCTATCTGTGGAGAAAAAGGAAGAATATTTAGACCAAAGAATCCCAGGAATCAATGCAGGCATCTAATTCAAGTTTTTAGGAATAAGAGTACTGCCCAATGTTTCTAAAATCTGACCATTTTTGGCTAAAGATTAGACCTAAAGTCAATTCTCTGAGAAGATGGATTAAAGACCAACTAACTTGGTGTTCATTGTTGCATTAGTTTCTTATTGTTGCTGTAACAAACTACTACAAACTTAGTGACTTAAGACAACGTAAAATTATTATTTTATAGTTCTGAAGGCCAAAAGTTTGGAATGAGTCTCACTGGGCTAAAATCAACTTGTTGTCAAGGCTGTATTTCTCTCTGGGGGTTGTAAGGGAGAATCAGTAACTCTGCCTTTTATGGCTTTTAGAGGCTACCTACATTCCTGGGCTTGTCATTCCATCCACCGTCTTCGAAGCAATCAGTAGAACATCTTCAAATCTCTCTAGGACTTTGACTCTTCTGCGTCCTGTTTCCACTTATAAGCATTCTGTAATCATTTAGGGCTCACTGGATAATCCAAGATAACCCCTGCATCTCATGGTCAGCTATTAAGCTTAATTCCATCTACAAACTTAATTCACATATTTACAGTTTCTGTGGATTAGGATGTGGACCTCTTTGGTCTTTTATTATCCTTCCTACAATTATTACTCTGCTTTCGATTACTAAGATATGAGATCACGTTATTGTGTCAACTATAAGGAATCCATAATGTCTGAAAGAACTAAGTTGATTATTATCTTGATGATCTCTTCCCCCATTTTACAGCATTTCACATTCTGTACCTACAATAGCACTGGAAAGTAGAGGGTGGGGAAAAATGCCCAATTCAGTACTGATAAAAGTGACAGGATAAGTGACATTCAACAGGCTATGAACTTGATAAGAGTATGGCTGCAATTAAGAGCCAGTTTCTCTGACCTCTGGCCAATTGTTCTTCTCTTTCGGTATTGTAATCAGTGGTCAATGATTTGAACTTGTCATCTCTATTCCTCATGTTCCTTTGTTATGAATTTGCCCTTAGGGTATGGAGGGTATAGTGCTCATTTTAAGTGTGCTGGAGTTCTGCATTGCTGTGTCCCTCTCTGTCTTTGGAAGCAATGTCACCTGCTGTAAGCGTGAGAGGGTGAGTATTGGATTTACCTTGAAGATATCTGAATTCATTTCCTATTGCTGTGTAATGGATTACACAAACATAGAGGCATAAAACAACACTCATTAATTATCTCTGAGCTTCCATGGGTCAAGATTCTGGGCACAGCTTGGCTGGGTTCTCTGCTCAGGATTTATAAGGCTGTAATTAAGGACTTGGCTGGGGCTGTGGTCTCAGCTGAGGCCTCTGGTCCTCTTCCATGCTCACATGGCAGAATTCATTCCCTCTCAGCTGTGGAACTCATGACAACTTATTTCTACATTGAGGCCTACAGGAGAGAAAACGTTTTTGGTAATTTAAGCCTCTTTTAAATGATTCACATGATTGGATCAAGTCCATCTACAATAATTTCCATTTGGATAAACTCAAGGTCAACTGAGTAGCAACCTATTCACGGTTTTGATATCCCATCATAAACAAAGGTCCCAGCCATACTGCAGGCAAGGGAATCATACATGCACATGTGTGACCACGTGTTGTCTTAGAATTCTGCCTATCACAATGGATAAAGAAAAGTACTTTTCTTTATCCTTAACCCCTCAAAGGGCCTCCTCTCTTAGTCTAGAGCAGAGTATGCTTCACAATGGAGAGGTCCTCAAGGAGTGCCAGATGTTACTCTATTATCCTATGATTGCAGTCTTCCATGGGCTGATGAAAAAAGTCAGGGTTTCACACTTCTCTGTCAGTGTGTGCAAACTTGCCCATTCTCTTACCCTGAGACCTACAGCAGATCCTCCTGGCTGCTGAGCAGAAAGGATGTCACCTGGAGGGGATTGGGAAGTGAGAGGACGCAAGAGACCCAGAGGCACTAGGAAGAATAGAACAAGGATATCTTCCAACAGTTGAGGGTTGCAGGGTAAGAAAATAGATATTAAAGCCCAGGAGATGCTCATTAGTTTCATTACTCAAAGGTCTGGTCAAACAAAGGCTAAACCCAAATCACAAAATAACAATAGTTCGATAAGATTATTTTTTTGTGCTCTTTCCCCCCATTTTGTTCCTTTTTACTTTCTTTTGGGGGTCTCATGCTACACCACATCCCCCACCCCCAGAGCCCTTCCCCATAGAAGAGAGATTGACTAAATCACATTGACTTTATTAGTGGACTCTTGAGTTATAAGACCCTAGAAGCGAGAGTTTCTCAGCAAATCCAGTGATTTTGTAATTTCATTAAGTGAAGCATTTGAACCAGGGGGCAACCTCCTTAGTAATATTCACATCATAATATCTAGGCCTGTGTTCCCTTCTGCTCCTAGGTTAGTTACAGAGCTGGGAAATATTGCTCCTGCTAATTCCACTTCTTATAGAATTGGCAAGTGTGAATCAAGAAAAGCAATGGCTTTGGGACATAAATTCCTAAGTCTCTATCTCTTCCTAGATCTCCTCCAACATGCACTCCATTTCACGTTGAATTTGTGGAAGAAGGACCAGCATTTCCCTTCGTTTCCTAATGATTCCTGCCATGTTGATCAGTGTGGTTTTTGCAATGTTTTTGTCATGGCCAGCAAATCAATGATTTGGGTACGCTGTTGTCATCAGCATGAACAACCAGGTTTGGTAGAAGAACTCGATATATTTTCCATGACACTTAGGTTTACCCAGCTTGTTGGGCACCCTCATCCACATAGTAGATCCATCCACTTGCAAGACCACAGCAACAGCTGTCAGCATGTCATGCCAAAAGCCTTCGCTGAATGGTTTTCCTAGATATAGCCTCATCCAAAGAATGCCTGAGAGACCCCACCAAGTTGATGTTGAGACTGAATTCAGAGAAGAAACAGTAGACTCTGATAATGATGACATTGTGTGGATAGGAAAGGAAAAGTCTGAGGTTTTTTGCTTGACTCACCTATGGCATTCTGATTGATTCCACAGGTTGTGTTCATTCCTATGACAAATCCTCACATGGCAGAAACAGCATCTCCTGCACCAGTGAGAGCACATTTGATACCACCAACAGATTAACAGCAAAATGTTCCAGAAAACATTTCTTGACAGTTATGCAAGAACTCCACTTGGGAAAGTGCCAGAATCCAACTCTTACATTAATATATTTACACCTATAAAATTCAGAGCGATGTTCTCATTTTTCCCCAAGAACTCAACAACTCATTTCACTGGTTCTTTATTCACAATAGCAGAAGTTAAATAAATATAACATTCATTTTATGAATCAAGAGCCCTTGAAAATTTTTCCTCCATCTTCAGGACTTTTATAAAAGGACGTGAAGGTGGTAAAGAAGATTTGGTAGAAGAAGGGCAAAAAAGATATTGCTGAAGTGAGGCCTCCATGCAGACTACATATTTCTGCTTCCCTGGCCAATGCTCTTCCCACTTGTTTGACTTTCTTGTCCTGCCTTTAGGAATGCAAGGTGATTTTTCCTGCAGAAAATTGAGATGTATGGCTCTTCCCTCTGTTTCTTTTTCCTGCTAGGCTTCTCCCATAGAAAATACCTTTGACTAGCACAGTCAGTACTCACATGTGCACAAACTATTATTTGAGTATAAATACACATAGAGTAAGAATCACATCCTGGTCAGATACAACTTGTATTTTCTCTCTCTCTCTTCACCTTCCATTTCTTCCCTTTCTCTCTCATTCTCTTTCCTACAGGGCAGGGTTATACCCTAATCAAATTTGCATCCAGTGCCATATATGTGATTGAGCAACACATGGTATTTACTGAATGTTCATTAAGTACATTTGATTTATTACAGAGCAAAAATTAATTAAATGAAATTGGTACTGCCTACTTCCCATTCAGATGTGATATGGTGGCTTCTTGGCATGAATAATAATTTTTGAATGGATGCTGGAAATTGTCACATTTTGTGGTTGACTGCTCAAATTTTCTTTTTATCAAAGAGTATTGCCCTGTTTTGGGCAGGCGGTTAAGTTCAGTTTGATTCTTTTGAGACTTTGTAAGGCTTTTATAGGGAGAGTTTAGACTTGTTATGACTTTTGGCTAGTTTAGATTTATTACTAACACATAACAAAACTGAGCATGAAGGAGTTACAATTTCCCTGGTTTAGGGTGAAATCCTGCCTTGTAACCACAAGGTTAACGTGGGAAACAAAGTAACCAAAGTTTCTGAGCTTGCTTTGCAGAACAGCTGGAGGACCACTGATAAGAGAGCAGTTGCAGACAGCCCCAGCCCCACCTGACTAAGCATCACATAGGAGCATTGAGATGCTAAAATGACCAGTTGTCAATTTTAGACAGCACAGACTAAAAATCCACTGCATGCAACACAGAGAACACCCCCCCTCCCAAATTTGCACATGTGATCCATGTAGAAATATGAAAAGCAGTCCTTCCTGTGCAGAGGATTCTTAGAACTCCAGCCCCAAAGCTACATGTCCCGTTTCTCTGCCTAAAACCCTGGATAAAAATCTTTCCCTTTTTCCCTTCAAAGAGGTGGATCTGAGTATGAACTCGCATCTCCTTGTCTGGCTGCCTTTCTATAATAAACATCTTTCCTTGCCGCTAGCCAGGCGTTCCAGTTATTGGCCTTCCTGTGTGGCAGGTAAATGAACCTGGTTATTCTTTGATAGGACTTTTGGAATTTCAGCCTGTAAATGTGTATTATTTGACAATAAATTTAAAAAGACTTTCTTGCAGATTTCAGAAACTCTGTCTCTGCTATAGCTACTTATTTTATGGTTCTCTGCACACTAATTCCAGCTGCCTCAGCTCCTTAAAACTCTGATCTCTGTCTTCTCAGTGCAATAAGATCCAGAATCTATCTCCTTGAATCCATCTCCTTGACCATGGTCTGGAAAGATCCTTCATGCAGAAAATCAGAACAATTGTTATATTTACATTTGTTTCCATTTTCTCAATGTGGAAAGCCCTACATTGACTCCTGTCCAATGCCCACAAGTGTTTAAAATGTTTTCCAATTTTCTAATTGTGCAGAGTGGGAGAGGAAGTCTGGTTCCATAATGATTGGAAGAATCGTGCTTTAATTTTAAAAATATGCCAGTAAACAGAGATGGCTTTTCATCATTCTGTTGACTCTGTCTGGAAACCTCTTACTCTCCTTTGTCTAACAGTCCTTTAATTTGTCTGCCTCTTACTCATTCAGCAAGTCTCTAGTTAGATGTCCCTTCCTCCAGGAAGTCTTTTCTGCATCACCAGGGGTGGATTAACTGAGCTCCCTATATGCTCTCTTAGAATACTCTTGTTTACCTTACAGAGAACTGCTTTCCTGGATTATGATGGTATGTTTACTTGTGTGTATGTCCCATAATCTCGAGGGCAGGCACTCTATCCTTTTTCACCATTTTATTTGCAGCACATAGCACACTGCTTGGGTGATGGCAATTTTTCTCTAAGAGAATGTTGAATGAATGAGAACTGAACACCACTTTGCTTTCCTCCTCCCTATAAAGTAAATATTGATTTTATGTTGCAAATGAGGAATCTTAGCTTTAGAGAAATAACAAAGTCACGCACTAAGTGACTGGTATTGGGTTTGTCTTAGGCAAAGGCAAGCCTCTTTCTATGATACCAGCTTCCTCTTTGATTTAGAAAAGTGCCACATTAATTATTGCCATGCAAGAGACTTGTTGACATTCTACAGATATTCATCTCTACTGGTGGAAATTCATGCAAACAATACATTTAAGTTATGTATATAGTAACAACACACAGGTCTCCAGGGAGACAAGGAGAATGTGTGAAATTGTGAAAAGTGGCTTTTCAAATGATTTTTAAATGTCGTTAAATTAGTTCGTGTATACAAAGTCCTTTGAGCAGAGTCTGACATACAATAAATCCTCAACCACTGATCTCCACTGATATGTACCATATACACTGATATACCAGTAATAGTGGTAATAACCCCTATTATTTTCCTATAAAAGACTTTGTGAGGGAGTAACTGCTCATTCAGCAAATTTCACAACAGACTTCCACACCCATACTAGGGACACAGGCTCAGTTAGCACATCCGATTTAAAAAAGGAACTAATTGTGCAACTCAGAAATATTCAGCACCACCTTTGGCAACCAGACAAATTGCCAGAAGAGGAATGCAGAGGTGTGGAGTGGGGACAAGTTATTGTACCTGGACTGAAGGCACTTGCCTAGAGTTTCTGGCACTTATAAGACACCCGCAGACGTTGCTGGCTTGAAGAAAGGTAGGTCCAAGGACATGCCTTCCTAGGCTTTTGGGCTGATGGTTTCTACCTCCACTTGTTCTAAGATCCCAGGGAGTGGAATGAGAGAAGATGAGGTGACCTCCCATGGCACAAGCTGGTATTCTAGGTTGGGGTGGATTGAGTGCACCTTTAAATGTACGTTTGGGCTTTGGGGGAACAATGTTTGCTGCAGAGGATGGGGGTAAGGACAGGCTCCCAACACCTGATGCTGGATTAGGTTGTTTTAGTTCCTTTTGTTCTCTAAATCCCCAGGCTATCAGGAAACTGAAATCGATATTTCTGACTATCAACTAATTATTTCATGTACTCTTAATATCCTGTCCTCTATGGTCTTTGTTCTCTGTTTCTGAATTATTATTTTTAATTTAACATCTACAAAAATATCTACCACATGCAGAATTTGGTGTAAATTTTGTAGGGTAAATGTGCGGTCCCTAGTCCTATGGAGGCCCTGAGATAGATTGTGACGTGAGTCACTTCTCCAGCTATCTTTGGCACAATTCATGTGACACCAAAGGTAAAAACTGAAGATATTCATGAGGAAATTTGCTAATGAAAGAGACTGTAGATTCTTAGCACTCTTGGGATCACAAAGAAGCTTGAAGGCAATTGTTCCCAATGCATTCTTTCCTAGCAAGAGGTAAAGGAAACCCAGAGAGGGCAAATAACAAACCAACAGTCACACAAGTAGTAAAAGAGCCAGGAGTAGAAACCAGGGTTCTTGATTCCTAGTAGAGACCTTTTCTCTGCTCAGATAACCGTCTCTGCATTACCATCATCACCCTCCACCAAACCACCCAAGTTCAGGCCTCCTTATGCGCGTCTATTCTATCTTATCGGTTTGACAAGGAAGGAGATGTGGCCCCTTTAGACCACCCTCCTCATGGTCCCTCCTTGGCAATTGTGACCCATGAGGGGAATGGTGACATAAAGATAAGAAAACCAAAGATTGCTGTTGGTGCTGATCCACAAGGAGATTGGAGGCAGTCAAAGAAGACAGGGGAGGTTTCTAGCTTTCTCCACATCTGTAATAGCAACAACTACAACAAAAAGACACTGTACTCGTCAATGTCCCAATATAATTCACAGATGATGGGATAAGAGTAGATTCAAAGTCTTCTCCAATCTGGGAGAAATGTGCCTCATCTTTATCTAATATTCTCTGTTCTTTTGGTTTCCTTGATATTTGAATACGGGAAAGTTAAGCCCTAGAGTATAAAAACAAATTATTTTCCTTGGGGAATTTACATTCTGGAGGTAATTAACACATGGATTTCTATGGTATGAAGGTAGGAGTAGTTATATGAACTTCTAGTCAGGGTTTTTAGAAAGAGAGAGCACCAGGTCTGAGTGACCAAGACCTGACATGTGTTACCACAGAACTATGGAGAGAACAGAAGAGTCATTTGGAAGCATTATTTTAATATAGTGTCTGCTCTGGGGAAGCTCAATATTATTAAGTATAGAGAGGGAGAACTATCAGAGATGTTTGATATGACTGGACCTATATTTCATAAACACTCAGTCTGAAGGGATGTCTGAGAGGTCAATGCAGAGGTTCCTCTGCTTTAAAGAGAAGTAAACTAAAGAGAACCTTCAGCTGGATTAAGAAGAATTATTAGTACTTACCTTTACAACACTTTTGGCCTCTATGCTGTAAGAGAGAAATACCTAAGATTTCTTAAACTCCTCCTTACCATCATAGGTTGAGTAAGCCCTGTGTGGGGAATGGAGGATGTGGGGAGTTGTACCTGAGAGAAGGCAGAAACTGTAAAGCACTATCAGTGTGTGAGGAGATCAAATCTGGGGAAGGGAGGTGCTTTAGTTGTTTCAGGGTGTCTGTGGCAGGGGCAGAACATTCTTGGCAAGGGGTTCAACATGTGCAAATGCCCCTGTATAGGAATGAAATTACTGCTCTGGAAGTATTAAAATAAGTCAAGTGTATTTGTGGCTTCAAAAATCAAGAGAGAGAGATTCAAGGTAAGATTAGGATAATGGATGTGGGCTCAAGGAGCAGAGCTGCTCCTTCAACGACATTACCCATTTTAACTTTACAGTGAGGGCCCTGGCGTGCCAAGGGAGGATTTTAGAGAGGAGGGTGAGAGAATTATTTTTACACTTTAATATGATTACTCTGCCTACAAAGTGGAGAATGAACTGGACATACATGCTCACAAGTGGACATAGGAGAACATTAAGAGGTTTTGACAATATTCTTGATAAAAATTGGATGATAGCTAAGTCTGAGGTTGTGGCAGAAGTGCCCAGATTTGAAATGATTGTGTAGGGCCTGAAGAACATGATTAATTTGGACATCGAGTGTGGGTAAGAGAAGGCATCAATGGCAAACTTCCAAGTTTCTTATCAGGGAAACCTGAGCAAGTTGTTGGGCCTTCCATTAAGAAAAACACTTGGAATCCCATAATCCTCTTATGGTTCTTGTGACCTTTAGCTTTTGCCATTCTGTATTAGGAACTAATTGTAGCACTCTGAAATAATCTCCTCTACATACTTTTCATCGAACTACTAATTTTTGAAACAAAAATGTTAAAGAAGGCTAGATATCTTCTGTTTATGTCTTCTAATGTTCGAAGTGAAAATTTTCCCTACACCCCCCTGCAACAAGTCACTAAATGAAGATCAAATTATGTGATTTGTTGTAATGACTTTAAATTAGGTTCAGAGGGGCAGATCTGCCAGGAAAAACTGGATTCGAGGATGTGGATTAGATTGAAGGTCAAAAAGAAAGCTACCTATTTTATGCTCTTTTTTCTAAACTGAGATCTTGGGTTCCATTCTGGGGATGCTCAAGTATACAGAAAAGTCTAACTCACCTACTCAATGACATGTAATATGTAACCCATCTCACAAACCCAGTTATCATTGGGTCAGATTGATAGATAAAGAGGAGAGTTACCTGGCCTGCCTCTATGTAGTCTTGTATGCAGCTTGTTCCATGAGAGCAGAAAACAGGGGACACCCCTGACCTTTCTGAACAATCTTTGAGACAAACTGCAAAAGGGAGGAAGCCTCAACCACTGATCATATGACACAATGAATACCATGCTCTGACAAATGATGTAAGTCCTTCTCCTCTACCTCTCCACCTCCCCTATGACAGGAACCAAGTGGATCAAGAGGATGTAAGGAATAAAATCCTTCTCTAGCATGTCCTGGAATGGCGAAGTATTGGAAGTTTATGTTTTATTTATAAAGCCAAGAAATGGTTAAATAACAGTAGTAACAACACTAATAATAGTTAATATGCATTTAGTATTTGGTTTGTGACACGCACTGATTTAAATGCATAATCTCATTATTAAATTCCCACAAGGAGCAGGCAGTATTATTTACAGCATAGACTTCTAGAAACACAAGATTAAGTAGCTTGAATAAAGAGAGGCAAAGCTGGAATTTAAATCCAGGTGGTATAATTCCAGAGCCTCTTTGCTTAAGAAGATCCACTCTACTAGTCTGGTGAATGGAAGAACTATTTGGTTTGCACATTTGTTCACTCATCAACTGATGGACATTTGGTGTGTTTCCATCCTTTGGCCATTCTGGATAATACTGCTAACATAATGCATCAACAACTTTTCATGTGGACACATGTTTTCATTTCTGTTTGGTATCTATCTGGGAATGGAATTGTTGGGTCATATGTTAAGTCTGCCCTTAATCTTTTGAGCTACTGCCAAACTGTTTTCCAATGTGGCTGCACCAATTTTCTATCTCAGCATCAATATTTGATGGTTTCAATTTCTCCACATTCTCACCACCACTTCTTATGTCTGTCTTTATTTTTTCCATTCTAGTAGGTGTGAAGTGATATCTTTCTGTGGTTTTCATTTACATTTCTTTAATGACAAATGATGTTGAGAGTTTTTTCATGTGCTTAGCACACTATTTTCTTTGAAGGCATACCTATTCAAATTTTTTGCCCGTTTTAAGTTGGGTTATTTTTCCTTTTTATAATTGAATTGTATGAATTCTTTATATATTCTGGATACGAGTGCCTTATCAGCTATAAGATTTGCAAATATCTTCTCCCATTCTGTGAGTTGTCTTCTCACTTTCTTCGTGGTGTCCTTTGGAGTAGGAAAATTTCTAATTCTGAAGAAGTCTGATTTATCTGGTTGGGTTTTTCTTGGTTGCTTGAGCTTTTATTTTTATAGTTAAGAAATCATTGGCTAAACCAGGTTCACAAAGACTAACTCCTTTGTTTTCTTCTAATAGTTTTCTATTTTTAGCTCTTATATTTAGGTCTTTGATCTATTTTGAGTTAATATTTTGTTTGGCGTAAAGCAGTCTCTAACTTTGTTCTTTTACATTCTTTTACAATGAATTGGCATGTGTCCTTCTTCTCATCTTTCAAAGAGTCTTTGAAGAAAAGTTGTTATTTCTTTTTAAAATGCTTAAAAGAATCACCATTGAAATCATATGGCCATGGGCTTTCTTTGTGGAAAATTTTAAAATTCCTAATTTAATTTCTTGTTATAGATCTATATAGCTTTTGTATTTCTTCTTGATTGAGTTTCACTAGTTAGTGTCTCTATAGGAATATGACTATTTCATCTAAGTTATCTAATTTATTGGCATACAGTTGTTCCCAGAATTCCCTTACAGTTCTTTTATTTCTTCCCAGTTGGTAATCATGTTCCCTTTTTCATTTCTGATTTTAGTAATTTCTTCTCAGAATTTTTCTTGTTCAGTCTAGCTAAAGGTTTTCCAATTTTGTGGATCTTTTCAAAGAATACCGCAATCCACTGATTCATTATTCTTGTGACTGCTGTCTGGTTTTTGTTTGCCTGTTTGCTATTTTCTGTTTATCTGTTTAGTGACTCCTTGATCTCTTCTGTGAAGTCTGTGTTTTTTGTAATCTGTGGACATTGGACTTTCTGCTTGATTGACTTAATGACCAGCTAAGGATTTAACAGATATCCTTAAGAGTCTTAAAATGTAAGTCTCTTATTCCTTTATGTTAGGCTGTGTGTGTGTGTGTGCGTGTGTGTATGCATTGGGGCAACTTCAGTATTTTAAAACTGTGTCTTAACCTTTCCTTCTTATTTGCACAGAGCCTTAAAGTGAGGAGCCAGGGACTTCTTAGGTCTTATACATATACACAACCCTGAACACATGCATGGCTTTCTAGATTTTCAGGGATCTATCAGGAACTTTTTAAAGCTCCCTGTATGTACCGCCTTCCTGCTTTTTTTCTTTTAGTTCTTTGTATTTAGCTTTTTCATTGCCCCAATTGCTACCACTGCCTCTGACAGCTGTGAATTAAACAATTCTGATGATTGCTTTTGACAAACACCTTGGGATTAGGGTTTCCTTCACTGAACGAAACTTACGTCAGATCGAATAAGGAGAAGATCTATGAGTGGGGCTTTTCCAGATAGTTGTCAAGCAAACCCAATAGTGGCAATTTTCTGGGGATGAGGCTTTTGATTTCCAATCCTCTTCTAACCACTCCATAGCCTGTTATGCTACTGGTTTTTACAGCTGTCATGGTTCTAAGGCCTGTGCTTTTGAGGGATACCATGGAGAAGAGAGTTTGGAGAGAGGAATGGGAATCAGAAAAGTCAAAACAAGGCAAATATCAAAAAAAAAAACACTAGAGAGAATCAATGAAATCAAGAGTTTGTTCTTCAAAAGATCTACACAACTGACAAAAATTTAGCTAGATTAGCTAAGACAAAAAGAAGACTCAAAAAAAATAAAATTAGAAATAAAGGAGAAGACTTTATTACCAATTTTACAGAAATAATACAAGGATTATAAGAGAGTAATATGAAAAATTTTACCCCCAAAAAATCAGGTAACCTAAATGAAATGGACACACTTCTAGAAACACACAACCTACCTACACTGGATCATAAATAAATAGAGAATAGGAAGAGTCCTACAGATAGTAAGGAAATTGAATGCATAATTAAAATCCTTCCAAAAAAGAAAAGCCAAGGACAAGATGGTTTTACTGGTGAAATCTACCAACATTTAAACAAGAATTAACATCAATCTTTTTTTGTGTTTTTTAAATTTTTCTTGCAGTAACATTGGATTATAACATTGTATAACTTTCAGATGTACATGATAATATATTTCAAATTCTGTGTAGATTACATCACGTTCACCACCCAAAGACTAATTATAATCTATCACCACACGTATGCCTAATCACCCCTTTTGCTCTCCCCTCTAGCAACCACCAATCCAATCTCTGTTTCTATGTGTTTGTTTGTCCTTGATAATCTTCTACTTGTGAGTGAGATTATATGGTATTTGACTTTCTCCCTCTGACTTATTTCACTCAGCATAACACCCTCAAGGTCCATCCATGTTGTCACAAATGGTCGGATTTCATCATTTCTTATGGCTGAGTAGTATTCCACTGTGTATAAATACCACATCTTCTTTATCCATTCGTCCCTTGATGGGCACCTAGGTCACTTCCAAGTCTTCATTATTTTGAATAATGCTGTGATGAATACAGGCATGCGTTTTTTATGCATTTGTGTTTTCAAGTTCTTTTGCTAAATACCCAGCAGTGGGATAGCTGGGTCATATGGTAGATCTATTCTTAATTTTCTGAGGAAATTCCATACTGCTTTCCATAGTGGCTGCACCAGTTTACACTCTTCACCAGGAGTGTACAAGTGTTCCCTTCTCCCCACATCCTCTCCAACACTTGACGTTTCCTGTCTTGTTAATTATAGCCATTCCGATCAGAGTGAGGTGATATCTCATTGTAGTTTTGATTTGCAATTCCCTGACAGTTAATGATGTTGAACATGTTTTCATGTACCTGTTGGCTATCTGTATATCTCCTTTGGAGAAATCTCTATTCAGATCTTTTGCCCACTTTTTATCGAGTTGTTGGGATTTTTGTTGTTGAGACGTATGAGTTCTTTGTATATTTTGGATGTTAACCTCTTAATTGATATATGGTTTGCAAATATCTTCTCCCAATTGTTAGGTTGTCTTTTCGTTTTGTTGACGGTTTCCTTTGCTGTGAAGCAGCTTTTTAGTTTGATGTTGCCCCATTTGTTTATTTTTTCTTTTGTTTCCCTTGCCCGTTCAGACACGGTACTTGAAAACATGCTGCTAAGACCAATGTCAAAGAGCATACTGCCTATGTTTTCTTCTAGAAGTTTCATGTTTTGGGTCTTACTTTCTAGTCTTTAATCCATCTTGAGTTGATTTTTGTGCATGGTGTAAGCTAATGGTCTACATTCATTCTTTTGCATGTAGCTGTCCAGTTTTCTCAACACCATTTATTGAAGAGATTCTCCTTTCTCCATTGTATGCTCTTGGCTCCCTTGTTGAAAATTATCTGTCCATATAGGGGTGGGTTTATTTCTAGGCTCTTGATTCAGTTCCATTGTCGTGTGTGTCTATTTCTGTGCTAATACCATGCTGTTTTGGTTGCTATAGGTTTGTAGATATTTTGAAATCAGAGAGTGTGATACCTCTGGCTTTGTTCTTTTTCCTCAGGATTCTTTTGACTATTCAGGGTCTTTCGTTGTTCCATATAAATTTTAGGATTCTTTTTCTACTTCTGTGAAAAATGTTGTTGGAACTTTGATCGAGATTGCATTGAATCTATAGATTGCTTTAGGAAGTATGGCTATTTTAACTATGTTAATTCTTCCAAGCAGAGAGCATGGAAAATATGCCCATTTCTTTGTGTCTTCTTCAATTTCCTTCAACAATGTGTTATAGTTTCCCATGTACAGATCTTTCGTGTCTTTGGTTAAATTTATTCCTAGGTATTTTATTCTTTTTGCTGCAATTATAAATGGAATTGTATTCTTAATTTCTCTTTCTGCTACTTCATTGCTAGTCTATAGAAATGCAACTGATATTTTTATGTTGATTTTGTATCCTGTGACTTGACTGTATTCATTTATTATTTTTAAAAGTTTTATAGTGGATTCTTTAGGGTTTTCTGTATATAAAATCATGTCCTCTGAAAATAGTGACACTTTCACTTCTTTTTTCCAATTTGGATCCCTTTTATTTCTTTTTCTTGCCTGATTGCTCTGGCTAGGACTTCCAATACTATGTTAAAAAAGAGTGGTGAAAGTGGGCATCCCTGTCTGGTTCCTGTTCTTAGAGGGATAGCTTTCAGTTTTTCTCCATTGAAAATGATATGAGCTATGGGTTTGTCATATATGGCCTTTATTACGTTGAGGTGTTTTCCTTTCTTACCCATTTTATTTAGAGTTTTTATCATAAATAGATGCTGTATCTTGTCAAATGATTTCTATCTATTGAGAAGATCATGTGAGTTTTACTCTTCATTTTGTTAATGTGGTGTATCACATTGATTGATTTGTGGATGTTGAACCATCTCTGCATCCCTGGAATAGAACCCACTTGGTCATGATGTGTGAACTTTTTAATGTATTGTTGTATTTGATGTGCTAGTATTTTGTTGAGGATTTTTGCATCGATGTTCATTAGTGACATTGGCCTGTAAGATTCTTTTTTTGTTATGTCCTTGTCTCGTTTTGGTATCAGGATAATGTTGGCTCTATAGAGTGAGTTAGGAAGCCCCCCCTTCCATTTTTTGAAAGAGTGTGAGAAAGATACGTATTAAGTCTTCTTTGAATGCTTGGTAGAATTCACCAGGGAAGCCATCTGGTCCCGGACTTTTATTTTTTGGGAGGTTTTTGATTACTGTTTTGATCTCCTTACTGGTAATTGGTCTGTTCAAATTCTCTACTTCTTCTCAATCTAGTTTTGAAAGGTTGTATGATTCTAAGAATTTATCCATTTCTTCTAGAATACCCAATTTGTTGGCATATAGCTTTTCATAGTATTCTCTTGTAAACTTTTGTATTTCTGAGGTGTCTGTTCTAATTTCTCCTCTTTCATTTCCGATTTTATTTATCTGAACTTTCTCTCTTTTTTCTTGTTGAGTCTAGCTAGAAGTTTGTCAATGTTCTATATCTTTTCAAGGAACCAACTCTTGGTTTCATTATTTTTTTCTGTTGTATTTTAGGTCTCTATTTCATTTATTTCTGCTCTGATTTCTCTTATTTCCTTCCTTCTGCTGATGTTGGGTTTGTTTGTTCTTCTTTTTCCACTTCCTTTAGGTGCACTGTTAGATTTTTTTTTGGATTTTTCTTGTTTGTTGAGGTAGGCCTGAATTGCTATAAACATTCCTCTTAGAACCGCTTTTGCTGTATCCCATAGATTTTGGCATGTCATATTTTCATTTTCATTTTTATCCAGGTATTTTTTTCATTTCTTCTTTGACTTCTCCATTGACCCAATCATAGTTCAGTAACATTTTGTTTAATCTCCACATTTTTGTGGCTTTTGTGCTTTTCTTCCTGTAGTTGATTTCTAGTTTCATACTTTTGTGGTCAGAAAAGATGCTTGGTAGTATTTCGATTTTTTTAAATTTATTGAGACTTGTTTTATGGCCTAATATGTGATCAATCCTGGAGAATGTTCCATGTGCATTTGAAAAGAATGGAATGTTCTATATATATCTACTAAGTCCTTCTGATCTAATGTGTCATCTAAGGCCAATCTTTCCTTATTGATCTTCTGTTTGGATGATCTGTCCGTTGGTTTAAGTGGGATATTAAAGTTCCCCAGTATTATTGTGTTACTGTCTATTTGTCCTTTTATACCTGTTAATAGTTGCTTTATATATTTAGGTGCTCCTATGTTGGGTGCATAGATATTTACAAGGCTTTTGCCTCTTGTTGGATTGTTCCCTTTATCATTATGTACTACCCTCCTTTGTCTCTTGTTACACTTTTTGTTTCAAAGTCTGTTTTGTCTGATATAAGTATTGCTACCCATGCTTTCTTTTCTTTGCCATTTGCATGGAGTATCTTTTTCCATCATTTCACTTTCAGTTTGTGAGTGTCTTTAGTTCTGAAGTGTGTCTCTTGCATACAGCATACATAGGAGTCATGTTTTTTATCCAATCAGCCACCCTATGTCATTTCATTGGAGCATTTAGTACATTGACATTTAAAGTAGCTATTGATAAAAATGTATCTATTGCCACTCTGTTACTTTTTTTCTGGGTGTTTTAGTAGTGCTTCTCTGTTCCTTTCTTCTTCCCTTGTTCTCTTCCTTTGTAGTTTGATGGCTTTCTTTAGTAATATACTTGATTTCTTTTCTCTTACTTATTTGTTTACTTATTATAGGTTTCTGGTTTGTGATTACCATGTGGTGTGTATAGAATATTCTACATATATTGCAATCTATATTGAGTTGATAGTCTCTTTATCTTGACCTCTTTCTAAAAGCTCTACTATCTTACTCCCCATCTGCATATTTTATGTTTTTGGAATGATATCTCATCTCTTGTTTTGTGTGTCTTTATCGATTACTCTCTTATCATTGAAATAGGTAATTTTAGTACTTTTGTCTTTTAACCTAAATATTATCTTCATAGGAGGTTGATCTGCTATCTTTACTGTATTTTAGCCTTTACGAGTGATTTTATTGCCTAGGGGTTTTTTTGTATAATTTTTTTACCCCTATTTGTGTTATTCTCTTTCACACTTAAATAAGTCCGTTCAGCATTTCTTGTAGAATTGGTTTCTTGGTGACAAAATACTTTAATTTTTGCTTGTCTGGGAAGCTCTTTGTCTCTCCTTCCATTCTGAATGATAACTTTGCTGGGTAGAGTATTCTTGGATGTAGTTTTTTTCTTTCAGCACTTTAAGTATATCAAGCCATTCTCTTCTAAGCTGCATGGTTTTGACTGAGAAGTCCACCAATAGCCTTATGGGCTTTCCTTTGAATGTCACTTATTGCCTTTCCCTTGCTGCTTTTAGCATTCTCTCTTGATCTTTAATTTTGGGCATTCTAATTATAATGTGTCTTGGTGTGGGCCTCTGGGTGTTCATCTTGTTTGGTGTTCTCTGTGCTTCCTGTACTTGGATGTCTGTTTCCTCCCTAGGTTAGGAAAGTTTTCACCTATTATTTCTTCAAATAGATTCTCTGCCTCTTTGTCTTTCTCTTCTCCTTCTGGGACACCTTAATATGAATGTTAGTGAGCTTGATATTGTCCCAGACTTCCCTTAGATTGCTCTCATTCTTTTCAGTTCTTTTTTTGTTTTATCTGTTCAGCTTGGGTGATCTCCTGTAGTCTTTCTTCCATCTCCCTGATACATTCTTCCATATCATTTACTCTGCTCTTGAGTCCCTCTACTGAATGTTTCATTTCCATTATTGTATTCTTCATGTCTGATTGGTTGTTTTTTATATTTTCTAATTCTTTGTTGATGTTCTCACTGTGTTCATCCAGTATTCTCCCAATATCTGTGAGCATCATTATGAGTTTTTGTTTGAGCTCTTTCTGAGGTAAATTGCTTATTTCTGCTCCATTTAGTTCTTTTTCTGGGGGTTTGTCCTATTCCCTTGCTTGGAATGTATTCCTTTGCCTCCTCATTATGCCCCTTTCTCTGTGCTTATATCTATGTATTAAGTGAGTCAGTTATGTCTCCTGGTCTTGGGGAAGTGGCCTTATGTTAGAGATGACTTTGGAGGCCCAGCAATGTGCTTCTGTCTCATCACCAGTCCAAATGATGAAGAGTGACCCCTATTTGGGCTGCTGGCATCCTTCTGCTGTGGCTGGGTTGCTCTTACTACAAGTACCCAGGGAGTCTAGTCTTTCCCTCCCTGGTCGGTTATTTGTAAATTAGGTTTGGTGTGCTCCAGCACCATTGGCTACAAGGTTTAATAGTACACTCCTGTTGCACTTTTCCAGTTAGTTGAGTATGTACCCAGTTTAGCTAGTTGCTAGGCTCAGGGGCTTACAGTTGCTGTATGCCTCAGATGTGCAAGGTTGTTGTCAGCTCTCTTAGGATTGCAGCTTAGTGTGGCTGACCCTAGGTATGGGAGCACCCAATTGTTTCAGACTTTGGAAGGTGGAGCCAATCCTCTATGTCACTGATTGTGAAGCACAGGTCTTCTGCCACTGATAAGCCCCAGCTCCCACAGGTCCACACACACTGTCAACACAGCCCTGGTCCGTGCATACTTCTTGACCCCCTGGAGCATACACATTTGCCCAACTGCAGAGGCCCCACCTCTCCACCAACTCCCCCCACAGTTCATCTGGTCCTCACACAGGCCCTGCCCCACAGAAGTGGACACACTTATCTGCTCATAGAGGATTGAGGCACCCAATCTATGCAGGCCAACAAGTAGCCTGAGGGCTTGCTGTTGGGTGGGGCCAGTCCCTAGGGCAGGTTGCCTTCTCTGGCAGAACTAGATTAAATCTGTTCCCTAGTGGGTGTGGCAGACCCCTGGGTTTATATGCCAGGGGAAGAACTCCAATGGCATCTGCCAACTTCTGAGTCAGTATGCCTGTACTAGGTCATAACAATGGCCGCCACCAATGTCTCAATCTCTGGAGAGGTCTCACTTTTCACCAAGATATACCCAGGGCCTACCAGGTGAGTCACTTTTCACCAAAGTACTGTGCGGCTGTCTTTTTGGTGGTTTTTGGTTGCTCTCTGAGATGGGTGAATTTGTGCATGGGCCCATTAAGAATCAGGTTTCCTTGGCTTTTGTCCAATAGCTTCTCTGGGGGTATTCCCCCCTTGTGGTTAATAGCCAGCAAAGGCAGATAGTAGGACCCTCACTGGTGCTGTCTGAAGGATGCTTACAGCTGTAATGTGCCCCCTCTCAGGACCCCACTACTCCAGGGATGGTTGCATACCTTAGGGTGACTTCCTCCCTGCCAGCTTTGAAGCTCTACCACATCGGAAGGTGGCTTTTTTCACTCTAGAGGGAATTTCTGCCTCTCCCTCCTCAGTCATGACTGTCCCTTGTTGAGGAGGTTCTTTTTATCCAGTTCTCAGTTTTCCCTCCAGGGTGCTTTCTCCAAGAATAGTTGTAAACTGGTTGAGTTTGTGGGAGGAGGTGAGTTCAGAATCTGCCTATGGTACCATATTGATAAGATCTCCTAGCACCAACCTTTATCAAACTCTCCCAACAATTCAAGAAGAGGGAACACCTCCTAAGTCATTCTATGAGGTCACCACTACTCTCCTTCTAAAGCCAGATAAAGTCATTACTATAAAACTACAGACCACTATTTCTTATGATTATTGATGCAAATATCTTCAAGAAAGTACTAGCAAACCAAATTCAACAGCATATCAAAGTGGTTATATAACATGACCAAGTGGGACTTATACTTAGAATGCAAGGATTGATAAACATATGAAAATGGATCAATATAATATACCATATTAACATAATGACAAAATCAATAACACATGATCATCTGAATTAATACAGAAAAAGCATTTCACAAAAGTCAACATCCTTTCATGATGAAAACATAGAAAAAACTAGCAATAGAAGGAAACTACCTCAAAATAATAAAGGCCATCTACGAAAAATGCACCATCAAGATCATACCCAACAGTAAAAGAATGAATGCTTTTCCTCTAAGATCAGGAGCAAGACAAGGATGCCTGCTTTTGCCACTTCTAATGAACATAGAAATGGAAGTCCTGGTCGGATTATTTAGGCAACAAAAAGAAATAAAAGTCATCCAAATTGGAAAGAAGGGAGTAAAATTATCTATTTTCACAGATGACTTGCTCTTATATGTAGAAAATGCCAAAGAGCCCATACACAAACAAAAAAATCATTAGAACTAAGGTATGAATTCAGCAAACTTGCAGGAAACAAAATCAGCACACAAAAATTACTTGCTTTTCTATACACTGACAATAAACAATCTGCAAGGGAAATTGAGAAAATAGTTTCATTTATAATAGTGTCAAAAAATATTTATGCATAAACTTAAGTATAGAGGTGAGACTTGCACACTGAAGACTACAAAACACTGCTGAAAGAAATTGAAGATGACACAAATAAATGGAATTATACCCCATGTCCATGGATTGGAAGATTTAATATTGTTACCATATAGGTACTGAATAGATTCAATGCAATACTTATCAAAATTCCAATGATATATTCTTTTGAAGAAATAGAAAAAATCCACCCTAAAATCCATATAGAGTCTTAGGGAATCTCAATAGCCAAAACAATCTTGAAAAATAAGAACAAATTTGGAAGTTTAATAATTCCTGATTCAAAAAATATACAAATCCATGATAATCAAAACAATGTGGCACTAGTTTAAAAATAGACACAGAGATCAATAGAATAAAAGCCCAGAAATAAATCCTCACATATATGGTCAAATGATATTCAACAAGGCTGCCAAGATCCTTAAATGAGGAAAGTACAGTCTTTTCAACAAATAGTGTTGGACTAATTAGGCAAATAAATGAAGGTGATGGGCCTGCCCCATGGTGTACTGATTAAGTTCAGCACACTCTGCTTCAGCAGCCCAGGTCCGCGGGTTCAGATCCTGGGTGCAGACCTACACCACTCGTCAGCCATGCTTTAGCAGTGACTCATATACCAAATAGAGGAAGATTGGGACAGATGTTAGCTTAGGGCAAAATGCCTCAAGCAAAAAGAGGAAGATTGGCAACAGGCGTTAGCTCAGGGTGAATCTTCCTCAACAACAACTAAAAGAAAAAAACCTCAAGTTGACCCTTAACTTATTCCACATATATACAAAAATTAATTCAAAATAGATTAAAGACCCAATTATAAGAGCTAAATTATAAAACTCTTAGAAAAAAAAGTATAGATTGAAATTTTCATGACATTAAATTTGGCAATGATTTCTTGGATATGACACCAAAAGAGTGGGAAACAATGATAAAAAATAGGTACATTGGACTTCATCAAAATTAAAAACTTCTGTTCATAAAAGTAGACTATCAACAGAGTGAAAAGGAATGGAATGGAGCACATGGAATGGAGAAAATATTTGCAAAACACATATCTGATATGAGGTTAATCTCCAGAATATATGAAGAACTCAACAACAAAGAAACCAATAAATCTGATTCAAAAATGGGCAAAATACTTGATTAAACATTTCTCCGATAAGATATACAAGCGGACAATAAGCACGTGAAAGGATGCTCATCGTCACTAGCCATTAGGAAACTGCAAATCAAAACCACAATGTGATACCACCTCACACCTACTCAGAAGGCTATTGTCAAAAACAAATAAAGAAACAAACAAAAATTAACACTTATTTGGCAAGAATGTGGAGAAATTGGAACATTTGTGATTTGCTATTGGGAATGTAAAATAGTGCCACCACTGTGAAAAACAGTATGGTAATTTTTTTAAAAGTTATTGCATGGGAGATTTTGACCAGAACAATTAGGCAAGAAACAGAAATAAAAGATATACAAATTAGAACGGAAAAGCAAAACTCTCACTCTCTGCAGATGACATGATTCTATACATAGAAAACTCTAAAGAATCCATCAGAAAGCTATTAGAAATAATCAACAACTATAGCAAAGTTGCAGGGTACAGAATCAACTTACAAAAATCAGTTGTGCTTCTCTACTCTAATAACAAACTAGCAGAAAGAGAAGTCAAGAACACCAGCCCATTTGCAATTGCAACAAGAAGAATAAGTTATCTAGGAATAAATTTAACCAAAGAGGGGAAAGACCCAAACTATATAGTGTGGGAAGCATTCCCCCAATCTAGCTGCCATTGTATTGTGACAAGGTCTGGCAATGGAAGGAGAATCGTGCAAGGCACTTCTCCAGGGAACATAATTCTTTAAGCAGAATCCTTTGTCCTCCTTTCTAAATCCTATTACTGATTAACGTCTTCCCTCTGTCCTGGAAGCCTTGTTAAAACAGGCAGAACTAGCAATAAACATATCTCAAAGAACAAACAACAGCCCCCAAGGATGAGGGGGTCTATATTCCGTTAATTATATACTCGCTGTCCTAACTTCTTTGAAGACTATGAAACTACGTAACCTCTTCCTAAAAAATCGATATGTATGCTGCACATCTGGTATGTAGATAACCACCTTTGATTATCACCTTTAGTCACGCACTGCCCCTCATCTATTGTTCCCATGACGACAATAGTTAGACCACCTCGTGTGATTTTTTCCTATATAAGTGTACCCTGTCCCAGAAATAAATTGGACTTGCTTGCAACTGCATCGAGTCTCACGTCTAGCACTTACACTTTCGCCGACGCCGTCTCTCCCGTGGGAACCTGGACTTTGCCAAGGCTGGACCCCGGCAATATAAGACATTACTGAAAGAAATCAAAGAACATGTAAAGAAATTGGAAGATATTCCATGCTCATGGATTGGAAGAATAAACATACTTAAAATGTCCGTATTACCTAAAGCAGGCTACAGATTCAATGCAATCCCAATCAGAATCCCAATGACGTTCTTCACGGAAATAGAACAAGGAATCCTAAAATTTACATGGAGCAAAAAAAGACTTCAAATAGCCAAAGCAATCCTGAGGAAAAAAAACAAAGGTGGAGTCATCACAATCCCTCACTTCAAAATATACTACAAACCTATAGTAATCAACACAGCATGGTACTGGCAGAAAAACAGACACATAGATCAATGGAACAGAATTGAAAGCCCAGAAATAAAGCCACACATCTATGATCAGTTAATCATTGACAAAGGAGCCAAGAACATACTATGGAGAAAGGAAAGTCTCTTCCGTAAATGGTCTTGGGAACACTAGACAGCCACATGCAGAAGAATGAAAATAGGCCATTATCTTGCACCATACACAAAAATTAACTCAAAATGGATTAAAGACTGCAATCTAAGACCTGAAGCCATAGAACCCCTGAAAGAAAATATAAGCAGTATACTTTTTGATATCAGCCTTAGCAGTGTCTTTTCGAATGCCATGTCTACTCAGGCAAGGGAAACAAAGCAAAAAATTAGCAAATAGGACTTCATCAGACTAAAAATCTTCTGCAAGGCAAAGGAAACCGTAGAGAAAATGAAAAGACAACCCACCAACTGGGACAAAATATTTGAAAATCATGTATCTGACAAGGGGTTAATTTCCAAAGTATATAAAGAACTCATGAAACTCAACAACAAAAAAAGCAATCCAATAAAACAGTGAGCACAAGATATGAACAGACTTTTCTCTAAAGAAGATATACAGATGGCCAACAGACACATGAAATGATGTTCAACATCACTAATTACTAGGAAAATGCAAATCAAAACTACAATGAAATATTACCTTACACCTGTCAGAATGGCTATTATCATGAAGACAAGAAATAGCAGATGTTGGAGAGGATGTGGACAAAAGGGAACGCTCATACACTGCTGGTGGGAATGCAAACTTATCTAGCCACTATGGAAAATAGTATGGAGATTTCTCAAAAAATTAAAATCATATAATCCAGCTATCCCACTACTACTAGGAATTTATCCAAAGAACTTGAAGTCAACAATCCAAAGAGATTTATGCACCCTTATGTTCATTGCAGCATTATTCACAATAGCCAAGATGTGGAAGCAACCCAAATGCCCATCAACTCTAAAATGGCAAACTAACATGGTATATATATATATATATATATATATATATATATATATATATATATACCATATATACATACATATGTATACATATACATATACATACATATATATATATATATATATACCATATATATATATATACACATACACTCAGTGGAATACTACTTAGCCATAAAAAAGGCAAAATCATCCCATTTGCAACAACATGGATGGATCTTGAGGGTATGATGTTAAGTGAAATAAGCCAGAAAGAAAAATACTGCACGATTTCACTCATATATGGAAGATAAACAAACACATGGAGAAAGAGAACAGATTAGTGGTTACCAGAAGGGAAGGGGACTGGGAGTGGGCAAAAGGGGTAATGTGGCACATACGTATGGTGATGGATAAAAATTAGGCAACTGGTGGTGAGCACAATGCAGTCTATACTGAAATAGATAAATAATAACGTACAAGGTGAAATTATACAATGTTATCAACGTTTATGATTTAAATAAAATAATTGAAAAAGAAATTAGTCTCAGAATTACCATACAGTAATCTGATCAAGCTATTCTACTTCTGGATATATACCCTAAAATAGTGAAAGCAGGGACTTGAACAGAAAATTGTATACCCGTGTACACAGCAATATCATTCACAAGAGTCCAAAGTTGGATGCAACCCAAGTGCCCATTGGCTGATGCCTAGATAAATAAAATGTGGTTTAGATATACAATGGAATAATATTCAGCCTTAAAAAGAAAAGAAATTTTGACACATGACTATAACATGGGGTGAAGTTTGAAGACATTTTGTAAAGTGAAATATCTAGTCACAAAACAACAAATATTGTCTGATTCCACTTATGCGAGATTCATAGAATAGTTAAATTCAGAGAGACAGAAAGTAGAATGGTGGTGGCCACAGGGCTAGGGGGAGGTGGAAATATGGAGTTAGTATTTAATCAATACGGTTTCAGCTGAGGAAGTTGAAAAACTTTTGGAGATGGAAGTGCTAGTGTTTTTGCAACAATGTAAATGTGCTTAAGGCTATACACTGACACACAACCTAAGTGCCCATCAACTGATAATTGGATAAAGAAGATATGGTCTATATATAAAATGGAATGCTACTCAGCCATAAAAAAGAATAAAATCGTCCCATTCACAGCAACATGGATGGACCTTGAGGGTATTATGTGAAGTGAAATAAACCAGATAGAGAAAGACAATCTCTGTATGACTCCACTCATATGTGGAAGTTAAACATGCAGACAAAGAGAACAGATTAGTGGCTACCAGGGAAAAGGGGAGGTGGGGGGTGGGCACAAAGGGTGAAGTGACTGAGAAATAATAATGTACAACTGAAATTTCACAAAGTTGTAGACTATCATACTCTCAATAAAAATTTTTAAAAAATGTAAATTAAAAAAGGTAAATTGTAGACTGTGAATATTATACCACAAAAAAAGTGACCAACCTCAATATATTTAGTGGGACTCAGCCTTTTCTTTAAATAAAAGCTCCTGGGATTGTTGCAAGGTATTGGTTAGTGCCCACAGTTCTGGAAAAGTTGATGCTGACAATTTTTCCAGTGTTCTCATTGCTTTTACAGAGGAGTAGATTTTCAGGTGCCCTCGCTCAGCAATTCTGGAGGTGCTTTACCCTTATTTTTGCTTTCTCTTTGTCTAACCTATTTTCTGCTCATTTGGTCTCCTTTCTGGCATTTTTGCATTATGGATTACATTTATTATTTTAATTATCATTCATTTGTTTTCTCGTAACATTTTCCTTTCTGTATTGAAAAATTGCACAACTTGCTTCCTTTCTTTATTGGTAGCTCTTGATTGTTTTCATTCTTACTCGAAATCTGAAGTCACTCCCTTCACCCATCTCCCAAAGAACACAAGGAATTTAGAAGCCAACTTTCATCATTCCAATCCCAAATTTTGCTTTTTGGGGATCTGGTATTTTATGTTTTGTCCTCTTGTTTAACCTAATACATTAGATATTGTTGTTCTCATTTTGCACAAACAATGTGTGTACATGCAAGTTCACCGGTTTCTTTGCTTATCATTCCTTCTTCTATCGTGGAACATCCTTCTGGGTTTCATATGCCTTACTTTAGAAGCACATCATTTAGAAGTTCTGTTCAGCAAATGTCTGTGCTGGTAAACTCTGTCAGGTGTTTATTAACTGAAAATGTCTTCATTTTACCCTTGATCTTGAAGTACGGTTTGGGTGCAGAACAAAATCTAGATTTATAGTTGTTTCAAACATAGTTTTCTGTGGTTTTCTGGCTTGCATTATTACCACTCTAATTGCCATTACTTTGTGTGTGACCTGAGTTTTCTTTTCTACTACTTTGAAGATCATCTTTGTTCTTTGCTATCTTTCGATTCACTATACTGCGTTTCAATATAGATCCGTTAAAGATACAGTTTGGTGTATGTTATATGACCTGTACCTGTGGGTTTAAGTATTTCATCAAAGAAAATATATAGTTTGTTGTCATTCCATATGTTGCCAATTTTACCTGTCCTCCATTTATTATTTTCTCTCTTTCTAGTCCTCTAATTATACGTATTCTAGAAGTTTTAATTCTTCACTTCTAATTTTTTAACCTGTATTCTATTATGACCATTTCCTTGTCTCTCTATATGGCTTCTGGGTGATTTCTTCAGATTTACCTTCCAGTTCACTAATTCTCTTTTCAGTTGTTCTTTGCTATTTCACACTTGACTAGCTTTGTTTAAATATCAACATCATCTTTATTCACACCTGAAATTAGTCATGTCGCTTTTTGCAGTTTATCTATGCTTTCTCGCTTTTGTGATTCCATTTATACTTGAATATTTTATCCATATTTACTACATATTCTGTATTTGATTATGCTAATATCTGATGCATTTGGTGTTTCTCCTCAATACATCTCATGGTATCTTTGTTTTTGTGCATTTGGTGATCTGTGACTGTGATGATATATTCAGATGATCTTAATCTGTGGAATCTTGGAGATTTATGCCAAGAATACCTGCTTCCTTCATTGTGAACTCCAGTGTAAGACTTATTCAGAGACAGATGGCTTTGTACAATATGGGCTTTTTGGTGTGATTTCTCTTTTCTTCCTGCCCTTTACTTCTCAGAACTATACTTGTGCAGAGAGTTACAGCTATCAACTGGCGCGTTCACTCTCAGGATTATAAACAATAATATATGTTTCCTACCTCAATGAGCCTCTTGTATTTGAGAAGTGTACGCTGAAAATCTGTGGCCATAGGGTCCTGTTTCTTTGACACTCTCTCCACATTTCCCCAGAATTCATCCTTGTGAATCTTGGTGGTTTCCACAGTGATTTCACCTGTGTTATGGAGATTTTAGTTGTTTCCTAGTTTCAAAGTGGAGTTCCAAATTTCTTTCTCCATGTTGATATTGGAAATTTTCTAGAACAGAAGAAGAAACATTGACTTTTTTGGTTACATCCTCTTCTTTACTTCTTGATCTTAACTATTTCGTCTCTTTCACGTTTGCATTGCTTATGAATTATTCATTATACTTTTCTATATTCTTATTTTTTTAAGTTTTACTGATTTACTATTTAGTACTTTACATTCTACTGCTTTCCAGAACTCAGAATGTATATTTAACCAAAATTAAATTAATATTTTAAATGATTGATATTTTATTTTAATTTGAACATTTTCTCTATCTATCTTTGAAACTGACTCATTTTTTACTGATTTTCATCAGTTTTATTGCTAGATAACTAATAATGTAGTGCCCTTGGCCATCTGAATATAAACATAGGTTAGTAATCCTTTCCAGAAATTCTGAATTCTTTTCCAATACACAGAAAATTTGTGCTGCTAGAACATTCTTTTACTTTCTGCTACCAACATTGCACACATCTCTAATCTTGAGAATTTACCAAGCACCAATGAAAGCATAAATGGTATCAGAATTGATTGTGGCTTTGCAGAGTCATAACCGGTTTGACTTCCCACAAAATTCATGGAAGTGAGCCACGCAAGATCTGAATATGGACTCAGATGAGTAGATAAAAATGTTCATGTGACTTTAACCTATCTCCACATAACCTGATTGGGGTTACTGTATTGGGAGAAAAAGTGGCATAAGAGTAGTGGCATAAGGTTGTGCTTTGAGTCTCAGAAAGATAATTTTTTATGTCCTTGCATTGACAAGTCAGGATTTAAAGCATTTTAATGGGACAAGAGATTTAAATTCCTGGTGCCAGGGAATTGATTCAGAATCATAACTTCCATCCCCAAAGTCCAGAGTTTATAGAGTATAATCCAAGATTACACAAATTGTATTTAATAAAGATGAAGATGGAGAAAGTTTCCAGCTCTGAGAGCCCTCTGAGTCACAGTGTTCTGATAAGAAAAGGAAGACTACAAAATACATTAAATTGGAATGCAGGTGATTCTGTACACTTTGTTGCTACTATAAATTTTCTTTCAAAGGGGAAATGGCTATACTCAAGGGAATATGTATTAATATGGATAGAGATAAAATCTGAGTGCAGACTTGATGCATGAACTGGAAGACATTTCCCGAATTTGCGGGGCCCAGCCTATTCATCTCAATTTTATCCATATTTCTATCTCTCCAATACTTTCTAGCATCTTGATGTCACAAGGCATTTATCACTCTTCTCTCTTTCTCTCCTTGTTCTACTTTCTCAGCTAGACTACAAAATAATGACGTTTGCGAAGATGTTCTAATAGCTCTTATAATAAAGTAAGGGCATGTAGACCAGAGGTTGTTCTATCATTTCCATGACCTCATCTTAAATTACATTTCTTATTGTAGCACCTTTTCTGCTGCCATGACAACCATGCAAAGGATGGAGCAGACCATGCCAGGGGCTGGTCCTAATGTGTACCAGCTGGGACAGGTTGCTGATCGGAACGCATATCTGTGGAAAGGGATGTCAGAGAAGTTCTTGAAGGGGGAACCCAAAGTCCTTGGGGTAAGTCAGTTGAGGATCTGAGAGAAGACACATCATGTTTTAGAAACACAATAGATCAAACATAAAACAAATACTCTGTCCCAATAGCCTCATAATACATCAGGCAGCCCTAAGAACATCAGAATTTGGTGTTCAGGCCCTTTCATTTGAAAAATGATTCAACATTTTATTGCATCTTGCTCTGATTTAGTTGAGTTAAAATAGAGTGACTTCATATGTACTGTGAGGTTGTGGGTCATCCATGATAACTATACTTAACTTCAGCATGGAAGAGTGGAAAAAGAAAAGGACACATGTACACTAGCTGGTGTCCCAGCCACAGACCTTCCTGATGGTTGATGGACCCATATTGTTACTTTCTCTTTGGGGAATTTTCTTAGCCTTCTTCTATCCTCTGTGCATTGCTGTCTGGAGTCTCAGGTGGATGTGCCTAGAGGAAATAGACCATTTAAAGAAACACAGGTTAGTGAATGTGGGAGGACAGTGAACACAGAGGTTTATCTCTAGTCCAAGCTTTAAATCAATGAGGCAAAGTCATTAAGACACCTTGGATCGTTTTGAGTGCCAAGGGGTACTATGTTACAACTTCTCTATTTTAGACCCTGAATCAAGACCCCTGAATCCTCAGGCCCCAGACCCCAAGAAAATGGCATATTGCTATTCTCTTTGTCTTCCCTTATACATACTCTCCTTCCTTAGATTACTTCTCCTTGCTGGAATATTTGCTTCTTAATTTCTGGATCACTTCTTTCTGAGCATGTGCAAAGGAGAGTAACAGTTTTGGTAGGAGTAGCATTATATCTAGGTATCACAAAACACCTCTGGGTAGGTCCTGGTACGCTCCTTTTTTTACTTTGAAATTCCTGAGGCAATTGGGATAGATATACCAAGACATAGTTTTAGTAAATTAATATATCCACAATTCTTTATATGAAAAAAATGACAAGAAAATATCAAGAAGACCATCTGACTATTTCAAATGTTAGAGAATAAGGATAACTTAGTGGTGGAAAGGGGATGGCTTGGGCTCTGTTTTTGTGGTAGATAATCAGGTTTTACTTTCTTCTTTGTTTCTAGGTTGTGCAGATCGTGATTGCCCTGGTGAACCTCGGCTTGGGAATAATAATGATTAGTGTTTGGCTCTCATTCACTGAATTTTATTATGACCGTCCCATATCAGTGGACTCAGGGTACACAATTTGGGGATCGGTGATGGTGAGCAGAATACCGCTGGATATAGTTGGAGACAGTATAACATAGTTGTTAATATCCTGTGTTTTGGAATCATATCGTAACCCTATCTTGTAGTTCTTTAACTTTGAGAAAGATCTCTAACCTCTTTTGACTCAATTTTCTCATGTTTAAAGTGGTAATAATAATATAAAACTCATAGAAAGCTAGGCAGACTAAATATTTAATGTATATCAGGTAGGATATATTACAGCAACATGTACCAAAAAGTCCAAACTGTAATCTGTAATGGATTAAACATTGAAAACGTTGATTATTTCACAACAAGAAGCCTGGTGGCTAGTCAGGGTTGGTTAATTCAGGAGTTACCTCATTGAGGTAACCTCATTGAGGACTGCTGGCATATCATATCAGATATGTTGGCACATGTCATTGTTCATAAATGTTTTATAATGCATAAATGTTTTCTATTCCCAAGCCAACTATGGGCAAAGGTCATGAATTTCCCACTATTTGCTTGGACTAATCGAGATTCACCTCTATGGCTGGGAAGGGTTCATTGAAGCTCTTGGGAGACTGAACAAAATGAGGATTTTGTTAGCAAGGAAGAAAAGGGGGCATGGCTGGTATGCAGGACATTTGTAGTCAACTATCAGACCTTAGCAAGAGGTTAGCTTAGCAAATGCAAGTGCTGTTAGCTAAATTTTTTCTCATAACTTTAATATCAATAACTATAATTAAAACTGAACTAAAATTAAAGAAATATTAAAAATTTCCCCCTGAACAAAATGCAGAGTTTCTCTGCAAATTGAGAGTGTAAATAGAATATAAAGTATCAAGTTTTACCTACTGACAAGAGGAAAATGCATGTATAAACTGGGTTTGTGTTAGAATCAGGGAACTTATTCAAGTCTGCAGAATTTCTATTTATCTACAAAGTTGAGAATGAGATCGTTTAGAGTCTAAAGCCTATAATGAGCTGGTTTTATGTGCCTCCTCACCTGTTTATAGAAAAAATTCAAGATCTGAAGAACAGTAAATACTGTTCTCCTTCTGGGCAGTTGTGCAATGCTTTGTTTATCTCATCATACTGATGTCAATAATAGCTTTTATTAAACTCGTACTATGATCTAGGCACTCTGCTAAGTGCTTTATATTTGCAATTCCATCTCAAAAAAAATCATCCCAAACTTCTGAGAAAGGATTTATCATTGTCCTCATTTTAAGGTTAAAAAAAATTGCAACTTAGAGAGATTAAGTAACTTGCCCAAGATCGCACAATTTTGTGGTATGGCAATCAGGGCTCAAATAGAGCCAGTCTATTTCCAGTATTTCATTCATCTGACCACTCTAGTTTTCTGCTTCCCCTTTCATTTCTTTTTCAAGACCACATTGGAAACCAGTTTTCATAATTTACACCTTTACACATGTTCAGTAGATTACCAGGAACTGCAGGAGCTGTGTTTGTCAATTGAGGCATCACTCGGACTCTTGTAGGTATCCCACTAGAGGAGCCTTTGTTAACTGGGGAAACATTATTTTTCTGCTACCTTCAGGTGTTCTTTCAACCTTCTTTGAGAAATCTCACCTGTGATGTGTCTTTTTTTTCTCCCTTATGTGGACAAGAACAAACACGAAGAAAGAGTCACAAATTTCTCTTCTATCTGGCTCTTTACCCTCCAGTAGATCTAAATCTCCTGTATCAGTATTATATAAAATTATCCCCTTATTAGTCTATTTGTTCAAGTTTTATTTTGTGTACTTTTAGAACATCATAATCTTTTCTTTCTATATATCTTTCACATTCCTTGTTAAGTTTTTTCTCTCAGAAGCCTTATATATTTTTTGCTATGGTAAATGAAATTATCTTATGAAATTCTATATTCAAACACACATATATTTATAATGTGTATACATAATTTCTGTATATAATTATGTTCCCATGTGCCTCACTGTATTTTCCTATTTATGGTAGTTTTTAGTTGATAACCTTGGATGTTTTCAGTATAAGATATTCATATTTAACAGTAATTTTAACCATTTGCTTCAATTTTTTTATATAATCATTTTGGTTAATATACTAAGAATAGTGATACATAATAGTCTCCATCTTTATCTTGATTTGACTTTGTGAGATGGCCCTAGTGTTTCCCATTAAACATGGTAACGACTTTAGACTGAGATAGATGTTCTATCATGTTATGGAAAATGCAACACTTCATATTTTATAAATAATGTTTAAGTCAATAATAATGTTGAATGCTATGAAATGTCTTATCAAGACTATAAACATAAATGGCAATTAGCATGTGAGTTTTCTCCTTAAATAGTTAATTTCATAAATTATAATAATATTTCAATATTAGAATAACTTGACATTTTAAGAAATACTCCATATGTTTATGATTCAGTTCATATAATACGACGGATTATTCTCCCTGTTCTTTTTTTCCAGAGGAGATTTAGTTTACATTAATCATCTCTATGTCTTGGTATTTTGAAATCAGTTGAAGAAATTTATCAAGCTGTTTCATTAGATCAATCCTCTTTTGTATTAAGATAGAATTTTTGAAACATCTGAAATTAAATTTGGAAAGCAAACCCAGAAACTGAAACCGTTAAGAAAGTCTAAGGCAGCGAGACCAATTGAGTTGACTCCAGTCATTTTACCTAAGTGAAAATAATTACCCAATTGATGGTGTCAAATGAAATTGTATATTCTTATCATCATCTAATATAGAATTTAAAATTTTTCTTTGCTGCAATTTTCTTTACAACTTTGAATAGTCAGTTTAAAATGAAAACAATCATTAGGGTTTTTTCTTTTGTAATACCTTATTAAATTTTGGCACCATATTAGAGGTACTTCATATTAGGAACTGAGGATCTTCCTTTATATTTCAATCCCCTCAGATTAAATACCATCACAGTTAGACACTTTCTGAAAGGCTTGACAAATTCTCCTGTGACTCCATTTGGTACAATTTCTCTGTTGTTTTGGGGAAAAGGGTACCATTATTTACAAACTTTTGTGTCTCTTCCAATGTAATTAGTCTGTTTAGCATATTTATCACATTTTGGGACAAGTTTTGGTATGTTATGCCTTCAAATATTTGTATAACATTTTTTACCTGTATTTTTCTCCTTGTTATTAGTTTATTATTTCAGGGTCCTTGTCAATTGTAGCAGGAACTAGAACTACAAGAGATGTGGTGAGTAGCATTTCTTGGTTTCTGTCCCAAAGGAAGAAAGATTAACCTCCTATGTATTCTGCCAGAAGAGAAAACAAATTTTGTGTGTTTTTAAAAATCAGAAGAGATTCTAAGTTTTACCTAGTTGGATTGGTCTTTCAAAAATTGGAATAAAAAATTGGCTGATAATAGAATTACTGACATGAGAAGGTATAGTTTGGGAAGGCAGTTGCTGAGAGAATCTTTATGGAAATACAGAGAATTCCTGAAAGAACCGTCAAATGGATGGGTCATACAAACCTACAACTTGAGATCCAGCCCCTCATGACAGTGGCACCAAGTGTTGGTGTGGCATCATATTTATTGTCTTGGATGAAAGTTTGTATTCCAACTGTAGGCAGAGAGGATTTTGATTCAGTTTGCCACCAAAGAAATTCACAATAAGGCTGTTAAATAAGAAGCAGGAAATTTAAAACAATAAAAGGCAAAAGCCTAGATCTCAACAAATGTTTCTGCTAGGTAAAACCACATTGGAGCTTTCTCCACTCAAAGGATAATGAATATCAAAGTATGGAGATGATCAATATGGCTTTTCCAAATCTGACCTCTATTTGCCTCCCTAGCATCTCCTCTAGGTATAACCATTAAAATCTACCTCATGTGACAGCCATACGACGCCTCTCATACTTTCCTGAGGAATTTTGGTTCTTATTAAAAGCCACCAAAACTTGTCTGAGAAAGAGAACGTAGGAAAAGGAATACACAGCAAAGGGAGATAATACGCAAAAGGCATGGAGGCATGAGAGGCAAGTGGAATTTAGAAAATAAGTCAGGCACCTGAAACAGTACATGGTAGGAGATGCACACAGACAGGACTGTCCCGCTAAAGTGTAAAGGATATTGAAAACCCAGCTAAGGAGATTGGAGCTGATTTCATGTGCCCATGGGAGTCATCTGAAGGATTTAAGTGTGGGAATAACAGGATGATATTTGTGTTTTGGCAGGAGATTAGAGTTGAAACTACCATAAAGACAGAGACAAAGTTAGGAGACGATTGCAATAATCAAGATGGAAAAGATGGTTGGACACGAAGTGATGGGTGTAAAGTGATTGATGAAGATATAATGGAAGATGTTGCTGGATTAATTGATTTTCCTTCCTTTCTAGGTCCAAGGTAGCCTAGGACTAAACATCACCAGCTCTGTGTTAGCTGCATCAGGGATCATAATCACTGTGATCAGCATGAGTGTTTTTTCATCTCGTTACTATTACTGTCACAACAATCAGAAGCCAATGAATTGTTCCATGCTTGTAAATGTTTTAATGGTTAGTGCTTCCTCTTTTCATGGGATACTGTGGTGGAAGCAAGGCACAGGAGCCCTGGGTCTGGCAAAAGTAACCATCAGTATTCCCTAATTGATGAATCACTTTGAAAAGTTAGAAGTGATTGAGACATAGGGCGATCTTTTATTTAGGAATCAGGCCCACATCTCATCTCTCTCTGTGTTCCTTCTGTAAATGTAATAAGGGAAAGTAGGAAGAAAGCTTATAGTTGAAGAACACTCACTCTGTAATAACTAACGTGCTAAGCATTTTGCATAAGTTTTCCCATTTAATTTCAAAACACTGGTAAGTATGTCCTGTTATCCATTCTAAAACTGGAGCCCAGATGTCAGCCTCTATATGTCCCAGGGAGCCCTGATGGAGCCTGATACCGTTGCCTGCATCATGTCTCTAATCATGCATATATGTCTCTAATAATAAAGGAAAATTGTCTTGAACATTATCTGACAAGTAGCGATTAACCCAGTACCCCTCCCAACATCTCTGGATGTGCTTGAAACATTAAGCACTTTGGCCTCAACTTCCAGCTCTTAGAAAATTCTAAATCTTTAATCTGTGTTTTACTACTTTTCTGTACCACTTCCACTCATCCTGGTATTATCCTAATCGCTTTATTTTCCAATTTACCACTTACACAAGATTTTGTAGGTGGTAAAACATCTAGAAGTTTTGGGTAAGTGCAGGAAAGAAGAGTTATTGTTGCACCCATAGCAGACTAAAATGCAATGAAATCTTTAATATTAAAAAGTCTATTAGCCATTCTCAACATCACTAAGTTTTCCGTTATCTCCCCTCCATTTGAACTTCCACCCTTTCACTGTGCTGCTTAGTTCTTGCTCTCATTGTCTTCTTTCCTCACGTAAATTTAGAAACAGCATTCTCCCTAATTTCTTATGCAGATCAGTTGCACGAACTTTTCTTCATTCCTGGCTAATCCTAGGTGAGTCTTGATTGTTATATATTCACCCAAAAATAACCTCTTCAGTGTCTTTGCTAAAATAATCTACTCCCCTTGAGATTTCTATCACTTTTTACAGCAAAAATTTTATTTATTACCACTCACTCAAAATCAGAAGAGAGTTTCTTCAGAGAATGTAAAACTTTTTTCAAGTTCTCTCAGTTAGATATTGACAAAAGTAAGATCAGATTCTGTAACTTCCTGCCTCTAATACTCCTATTATTTAATATTTTTCATGTAGTTATGCTTAAGAAGAATCTGACATCCACTTTTGGAAGTTCTCTCCACTCATAGACTTTAAGGGCACAATGACAGGGACACAATCTACAATTGACCATCCTCATAGGGCTGGTATTGTGGGCACGGGACCTGTAAGGTCACTCAGGGCTTTGTAGATAGAAGAGGTCTACACTTGGTTTACTGCTGTGCTGTTGCTGTCTTGAAGTTCTTAATACCTTTTCACGAGAGGGCCTGTAAATGCTGTAGCCAGTCCTGCCTTCATCTCAATTACCTTCTCCCAAAGACCATCACAAATTCCTATTCTGTGAGCATTTTTTCCGCCTGCCCTTATAGCAGAGTGCATCCATAAGGGCTTCCTCGGATCTGGAGCATCAGGTCTATTTCTACCTGGGCACTTGCACAGTCAGTCCAGAGGTCTATGTGCCCACACTTTATGCCCAGCCCCAGAGTTGACACTCTGGAAGACGTAAGAAGGAGACCAGGCCCCCACCTTCAGGAAGCTCCAGTGTTTCTGAGAAGAAAAGATAGAAATATAGGAAAGCAGTTAGAAGTTGACAAGGCCCAAGGGCTTACTTTTGTACTTACTTAAATATAAAAAGAGTTAGAAAGAGGTGAGCTCTTTGTAGGAAATATAGACAGTGCACACTACTTGGAATCATTAGGCAGAACCAAATGAAGTTGCCAATGATCAAGTCTACTTGATCTAGAAATATAGTAGTTTCATCTAGCTCAAAGCATATATATTATATGTATTTTTTCTATTTTTTGTTGGAAATCTAGCCTGACACCTGTTTTTGTAAATAAAGTTTTATTGAACAAAGCCACACTCATCTGTTTACATATTGTCCATGGCTGCTTTTGTACTGTAACAGCAGAGTTGAGTATTTGTGACCATATGGCCTGCAAAACCAAAAATATATGCTAGCTGGACCCTGATGGAAATTGTGTTAACTCCTGGTCTACCCTACTAGATGGAAAAATACTTGCGGTTAGGGAAACTCTCTGTTTTGTTTGATGCCCTATCATTAGTGGCTACAATTCCTGAAACATAAAGGCTACCGAATAGCTTGAAGAGGTGAGTAAATAGATTAAGAAACAATGAATGCAAGTATTCTCAAGGTTCACTTGAATCAGTGTCACTCATGTCCTGGGCTCTTGATCTACTGGCTCTTCCACAGCAGAGGTACTATCCCTATCCACAGAGAGAAAAAGAGAATATTTAGACCAAAGAATCCTAAGCATCAATTCAGGCATCCAATTCAGATATTTAGCAATAAGAGTACTGCCCAGTATTTCTCAAATCTGACCATGTGTTTTGGCTAAAAATTAGACCTAAAGTCTATTCTCTGTGGAAATGGATTAAAGACCAACTAACTTGGTATTCCTTGTTGTATTAGTTTCTTGTTGTTGCTTTAACAAGTTACTGCAAACCTAGTGATTTAAGACAACATAAATTTATTGTTTGACAGTTCTGAAGGTCCAAAGTTTGAAAGAGTCTCACTGGGCTAAAACAAAGAGTTGTTAGGGCTGTATTCCTCTCTAGAGGCCGTAAGGGAAAATCAGTTTCTCTGACTTTTGTGGTTTCTCGAGGCTGCCTACATTCCTGCCCCTGTTGTGCCATCCTCCATCTTCAAAGCAAGCAGTGCAACATCTTCAAGTCTCTCATGGACTTTGACTCTTTTACCTCCTGCTTCCACTTATAAGGCTTCCATAATTATTTTGGGCTTAACAAATAATCCAAGATAACCCCTTCATCTCGTGGTCATCTATTAACCTTGATTCCATCTGCAAACTTAATTCTCCTTTGCCATGTAACTTGACATATTCACAGATTCTAGGGAGCAGGATGTGGATCTCATTGCTCTATTATCTTCCTGCCTAAACTTATTACTCTGCCTCATTTACTAAGATATGAGGTCACATTATTGTGTCAGCTGTATGGAATTCCTAGTGTTTGAAAGAACTAAGTTGATTATTATCTTGACGATCTCTCCCCCCCTTAATAGCATTTTCACATTCTGTATCTATAGTAACACTGGAAAGCAGAGGATGGGGAAAAATGATTATTTTATTAGTGAAAAAATTGGGAGGAGAAGTGACATTCAGAAGGCTAAGAATTACATAAGTGTATGGCTGCAATTAGGAGCCAGTTTTTCTGACCTCTGCCTCATGCTGCATCTCTTTTGGTATTGTAATCTGTGGTCAATGATTTGGACTTGTCATCTTTATTCCTCACGTTTTCTTGTTATGAATATTTTTCTTAGGGTATGGATGGGGTGGTGCTCATTTTAAGTGTGCTGGAGTTCTGCATTGCGATGTTCCTCTCTGTGTTTGGATGCAAAATAACCTGTTGTAATCCTGGTCGGGTGAGTAGTGGGTTTCCCTTGAAGATACCTGCATTCACTTTCTATTCTATGTAACAGATTACGCAAAGGTAGAGGCAAGAAACAATACACATTTATTCTCTCTCAGTTTCCACGGGTAAGAGTCTAGGCACAGCTTAGCTGGGTTCTCTGCTCAGGGTTTCTAAGGCTGTAATCAAGAAGTTGGCTGGGGCTGTGATCTCAGCTGAGGCCCCTGGTCCTCTTCCATGCTCACATGGCAGAATTTATTTCCTCTCGTCTGTGGAACTCACGACAACATGTACGTTGAGGCCTAAAGGAGAGCAAAAGTCTTTGGCACTTGAAGCCTCTTTTAAAGAGTTCACATGATTAGATCAAGTCTCTCCAGAATAATGTCCTTTTGGATGAGCCCAAGGTCAACTGATTAGTAACCTAACTCACAGGATTGATATCCCATCATATACACAGGTCCCACAAATACTCTAAGGAAGAGAATCATACAGGGGCATGGGTGACCAGGTGTCATTTTAGAATTCTGCCTACTACAATGGAGAAAGAAAAGCTATTTTTCTTCATCTTTATCCCTCAAAGGGCCTCAACTCTTACTCCACATCAGGATACTTAACAATGAAGAGGTCTGTAGACAGTGCCAGATTCTAATCCATTGCCCCAATTACAGCCTTCCCTGGGCTGATGAAGAAGTCAGGGTTTCACACTTCTCTGTCAGTGTATGCATACAAGCCGATTCTCTTACCCTGAGACCTGCAGCAGATCTTCTTGACTGCTGAGCAGAAAGGATGACACCTGGAGAGGATTGGGAAATGGGAGGACACAAGAGTCCAAGAGGCTTTAGGAAGAATAAAATAAGGATATCTTCCAAAAATTGAGGGTTCCAGGGTGAGAAATGAATATTAAAAGCCCAACAGATCCTCATTAGTTTCTTTACCCAAAGGCCCAGGTCAGACAAATGCCAAAACCCAGTAATAAGACAATAATAGTCTCATAACATTATTTTTCTGGTGCCTTTCTCCTCCATTTTGTGCCTCTTTACTTTCTTTGGGTGCTCCCATGCTGCACCACATCCCCCACCCCCCTCCACCCTTGAGCACAGAAGAGAAATTGACTAAATTACATTAACTTTATTAGTGGTCTCTTGCATTATAAGACCCTAGAAGCTAGAGTTTCTCAGCATTTCCCAGTGATTTTGTAATTTTATTAAGTGGAGCATTTTTTCATTAAGTGAAGCATTTGAACAAGGGAACAAACTCATTGGTAACGTTCCTATCAGAATATCAAGGCCAGTGTTCCCTTCTGCTCCTAGAGTAGTTACAGAGCTGAGATATGTGCTCCCCTAATTCTACTGTCTACAGTGTTGGGAAGTGTGAATCAAGAAAAGAAACAGCCTTGGGGCATAATGTTTAAGTCTCTATCTCTTCCTGGATAGATCTTCCTCACTCACACACACACACACACACACACACACACACACTCCATTTCACATTGAGTTTCTAGAAGAAGCACAGGCATTTTCCTTAGTTTCCTAACAATTCTTGCTATTTTGGGTCAGTGTAGTTTTTGCAATGGTTTATTCAGGTCCAGCAAATCAATGATTTCAGTAGGCTGTTGCCATCAGCATGCACAACAAAGTTTCATAGAAGAGGTCTATATTTTCCACGATACCTCGGTTTACCCAACTGGTTGGGCACCACCATCCACATGTAAGATCCATCCCTGCAACACCACAGCAACAACTATCAGTATCTCATACTAAGAGCTATCACTGAGTGTATATTCTAGATATGGCCTGATCTAAAGAATGCCTGAGAAACCCCACCAAACTGATGTTGAGACTGAATTCAGAGAAGAAATGGTAGACTCTGATAATGATGACATTGTGTGAGCAAGAAAGGGAAACCCTTAGGTTATTTGCTTCACTCACGTATGGCATTCTGATTGCTTTCACAGGTTGTGTTCCCGGTGCCATCAAATCCTCATATGGCAGAAACAGCATCTCCTGTACCAGTTATAGGAGATTTGATGCCACCAATGTATCAGCAGGAAAATGTTCCAGCAAATCTATCTTGACAATTATGCAAGAACCCCACTTGGGAAAGAACCAGAATCCAACTCTGATTGTAATTTTTATATATACATATACATATATATATATATATATATATATAAATTCAGAGCTATGTTCTCATTTTCCCCTAAGAAGTTAACAACCCATTTTGCTGGCTCTTTATCAATAATAGCAGAAGTTAAATAAATGCATCATGACTTCAATGAGTTAATAGCTCTTGAAAGTTTTTCATCAACCTCCACGGCTTTTATAAAATGACATGAAGGTAGTAAATAAGATTTGGCAGAACAAGGGCAAAAAGTTATTATTGAAATGGGGCCTCCATGGCAGACTGCATGTTTTTGCTTCCTTGGCCAATACTCCTCCCACTTGTTTGACTTTCTTTCCTGCCTTTGGGAATGCAAGGTATTTTTACCTTCAGAAAGTTGAGATGTATGGCTTTTCCCTCTCTTTCCTTTCCCTGCTTTCCTTCTCCCATAGAAAATACCTTTGAATAGCCCAGTCAATACTCGTATGTGCACAAACCATTATTTGAGTGTAAATACACATAAAGTAAAAATCATATCATGGATCAGATTCAGCTTATATTTTCTCTCTCTCTCTCGACCTTCCCTTTCTTCCTTGGTCTCTCATCCTCTCTCCTACAGGGCAGGGTTATATCTTAATCTAATTTGTATCTATGGCCATTTATGTGATTGTGCAATATATGGTATTTACTGAATGTCCATTCAATACATTTGATTTATTAGAGAGAAAAAATAAATTAAATAAAATTAGAAACAATAATTTCATGTACTGCCTACTTCTCATTGAGAGGTGACATGCTGGAAAGAGACTAAGTATTGATATCAGGAAGTAGAGTATACTAGAGAAGAATGTAGGTTTTTAAATCAGGAAACCCTGGGTTTTCATCTCAAAATTTCCATTTCTCTCAGTTGTTATCTGTGTAACCATAGACATGCCACAAAATTTCTCTGTACTTCATATTTCTGTACAGTAAAATAGTGATAATATCATGTGGCTGGTAGACCCATGATAATTACTTGATACAACACAGGTAGAGCAACCACTACTCCAACTGGCACATACTGAGCCTTAAGACACGTACATGAATATATGTACATGTGTATTCATTTGTATATGTATAATACTAATTCATTATCATTTTATTCAATACATATCTATAAAATGCCCATGATGGACAGGTATTGGTTTAGGGATATGAGAATATAGTGGTGAACAAGAGAGACGATGTCCTTCCTCTCGTGTAGGTTGAACTCATAGAGAAGGACATAATTGAACATATTAACAATCAGTCAACCTTTTCATATATTCTTAGAGGCCACATGGAAGCTATATGCAATTTAAAGGGCTAGAGAATGGCTGTTGGTAGTGGTGGGGGAGTGTGGGACATTAGAAACAATACCCAGGAAAGTTCTTTCTGAGGAAGTGATAGTTTCATTATAATAGGAGAAAAACAATCATTGCACTTTTATAGACATTTTATCCTTTCTTAAAAAGTCAATTTTTCCAGCTTTATTGAGGTATAATAGAACAATAAAAATTGTACGTATTTAAGATGTACAACCTGATGTTTGCATGTAGGTATACATTGTGAAATGTTTACCACATATCCATTACCTCACATAGTTATCTTTTATTTTTTTTAGTGAGAAGACTTAAACTCTTTTAGCAAAGTATACAATACAATATTATTAACTGTAGTAACCGTGATGTACATTAAATCTCCAGAACTTATTGATCCCTATTTGTTGAAACTTCGTACCCTCTGACCAACATCTCCCCATTTCCCTAATATCCCAGCCCCTGGCAATCACCATTGTACTCTCTGTTTTATGAGTTTGACTTATTTAGATGCCACATGTTAGTAAGATATTGCAGTATTTGTCTTTCAGTGTCTGGCTTATTTGACTTAGCATAATGTTCCCCAGTTTCAACCATGTAGTTGTGAATGGTAGGATTTCCTTCTTTTTTAAGGCTCAAAATATTTCTGTGTGTATATATCACATTTTCTTCATCCATTTATCCATCAATGGACACTTAGGTTGTTTCTATATATTGGCTATTGTGAATACTGACACAATGAAATGGAAATACAGATATTTCTTTTAGTTAGTAATTTCATTGAATATATACCCTTGAATATATACCCAGAAGTGGGATTGCTGGATCATATGGCAGTTCTCTTTTTAATTTTTTGAGGAACCTACATACTCTTTTCCATTATGGCTGTACCAATTTATATTCCAAATAACAGTTTATAAATGTTCTCTTTTCACCACATTCTTGTCAATGCTTATTATCTCTTGTCTTTTTGATAATAGCCACTCTAACAGGTATGAGATGATATGTCATGGTTTTGATTTGCATGTCTCTGATGATTAGTGATGTTGAGCAACTTTTCATATATCTGTTCGCCACTTTTATGTCTTCTTTGGAGAAATGTCTATCAGGTCCTTTGCCCATTTTCCCTTCCTCGCTTAGTACTTTTTTCCTCAAATACTTCATTTATATTTTGCAGGTTTTGGTACACAAAATTTATTCCCATTTGTTCCAGCAGTCGTGGCTTGAATTTCCTCTAAGAAATCACCATTCCCATACTCCCAAATTATGCTGACTCTACCCCTTAATTCTCCTTGATTGGAGCAATGGCAGAATTACATCAACCCAATTACAGTAACTAGTTCTTGTACCACTTAGCCTTGTGAACTAAGAAAAACCAGTTGTACCAATGACTGACATTTCCAATGAAAGCTATTCTCAGCAGGAAAGAGAGGAAAGAGAGTCTACTTATTTTCTCTTTCCTTTTGGGCTTGTGAGGATGTTGAACTGTGACAATGTAAATCTGATGATATTAGCAGCCTTCATGATACTCTTTGAACCTGATATCGAACCTGAAGTGAGTTTAGTCACCCATCACAGCAAGCCAGTCTCTGGTACCAGGTGTAGTGGAAGAAAGTAGGAATTTTTTATTACACAGCACTGAAAAAGGGGAATGGGTATCTAACGCGACAATACCAAACTCTTCAAAAAGCTACAAGCAAGGGTTTTTACTTGGGGTTTTAGCTAAGGGAGGGGGAGCAAGTGGCCTTGCTGGTCAGCAGTTTCTAAGCAGCCTGTGTTTTGTCTTGCGAGGCTGCTTGCAGAGAGGAGGAGGAGATAAGGGAATCCATAGACGGCTTCCTTGGTTTTCTGCCTCAATGCTGGATGGTGCATTCCATGCCAGGGAGCCAAGGAGTTTGGCTCTGGGAAGCTTCAATTCCTTGATATTCTCTGGACATGAGTTTCCCTGTCATAAACTTCAAGGAGCTGTGATTAGCCAAAACTTTAGTGTGAGCCCAGCGTGAGGCCACCTGGTTTTAATAACTTGTAACTTCTTGGTAGTAAAGATCAGGGAGTCAAAGGTTAAAGAAACAGATATTTACATATGGTTGTAACTAAACAAGCAGGGAAAAGCAATGGGTGCTTTTGGTTTTAACCCCCTATATGCTGGGTTCAATGTACGGGAACTGGTATTAGGGCAGGGATCAAACCTATCAGAGACAAATGCTTACTGATGAGAGCAGAACTGAGAGGTATCTAGTAAGAGGTCAGTTCCTAACAATGTCAGTTGTGTCTCTAAGTCAAGGTATACCTGGAGATGGATCAACATCTAGGGTTGGGCCAATCCCTGAAGTTCTAAATATATAAAGAAATTAAAATACAACTATTCAAGTAGGGCAATAACTGGGCAAAATCTTCCAATGGTTTCCTTTCGGCCTAAAACCCCAGCTGAAAACATTTACCTTTTTCCCTTCATGGAGGTGGATCTGAGTTTTAATTCCCGTCTCCTTGACTGGCTACCTTTCAATAATAAATCTTTTTCCTTGTCACAAGCCTGGCCTTCCAGTTATTGGTCTTCCTCTGTGGCAGGCAAACAAACCTGTGCTTGTGTTCAGTAACAATAACTTTCCTGGAAGTCTTTATCCAACACCCCGAGTGTTCATGGAAGACTCTGCGTTCCAGCTGCTTGGAACTTGAATGTTTCCCACCTCTGTGTGAGTTCTAATAATCATTCAGCTTGGACCTATCTAACTACTTGGGTATTCTATGGTTGGACTTTTGGAATTTCAGCCTGTAAATGTATACTATTTGATGATAAATTTAAAAGGACTCTCTTCGGGATTTCAGGAACTTTGTCTCCCCATAACTACCTACTTTATGCTTCTCTACTCACTAATTCTAGCTGCCTCAGCTCCTTCAACCTCTGATTTCTATCTTCTCAGTGCAATAATATCTGCTGAAGTCCATCTTCTTGACCATGATCTAGCAAGTTCCTTCAAGCAGAAAATCAAAGCAACTGTTATATTCACATTTGTTTCCATTTTCTCAATGTGGAAAGCCCTGCATTGACTACTGTCCAATGTCTGCAAGTACTATTTAAATTTTTCTCCACTTTTATAATTGTGCAGAATGGGAAAGTAAACCTGGTTCCAGTATGACTGGGAGAATTGTGCTTTAATTTTAAAAGGATGCTTATAAACAGAGATGGCTTTTCCTCATTCTGTTGACTCGATTTGGAAATCCCTTACTCTCCTTTGTCTAACTCTCATTTCATTTGTCTGTCTCCTCCTTGTTCCACAAGTCTCCAGCTAGATGTCCCCTTCTGCAGGAAGTTTCCTCTGCATCACCACTGTAGGATTAATTGATCCTCCTATAATCTCTCTTAGAATACTCTTCTTTACCTTGCAGAGAACTGATTATCCTGAATTACAATGCTCTGTATGCTCCATAATCTATAAGCTCATTGAGGGAAGGATCTCTATCATTTTTCCCCATTTTGTCTGCAGCACATAGCACACTGCTTGGCTCATAGCAATTTTTTTCTAATAGAATGTTAAATGAAAAAGAACTGAACACAGCTTTGCTTTCCTCCTCCATATAAAGTAAATATTGCTTTTATATTACAAGTGGAGAATCTTAGGTTCAGAGAAATAACAAAGTCATGCAATAAATGGGTATTAATTAAAATGGTTTTAATAAACATTGGGCTTGTCTTAGTCAAAGTGCAGACTCTTTCTGTAACACTAGCTTCCTCATTTATATGGAAAGTGCCAAATTAATCACTGGTATCCAATCAACCTTTTGACATTTTACAGACATTCATCTCTAATTGTGGGGTTTCATGTAAACAATACATGAAAGTTGTGTATAGCATGGCAAGACTCAGTTCTCTAGGGAGACAAGGGGAACTTTTGAAATTGTGAAAAGCTTCTCAAACGATTTTAAATGCCATTACATTAGTTTGTGCATATAAAGATCTTTGAGCAGAGTCCGAAATAGAGGAAATCCTCAACCACTGATATTCACTATGTACCCGACATACCATTAATAGTGGTAGTAACCACCATTATTTTCCTGTAAAAGACTCTATTAGGCAGTCACTACTTGTTCAGTATATTTTACAGTAGACATCTGCACACATATTAGGAACATAGACTCAGGCAGCACTTCCAACATGAAAAAGGAAGTAACTGTGCATGTGAGACATATTTAGCACTGCCTTTGGGGTTTAGAAAAGTGTCAGGAGAGGAGGAAGGCAGATTAAAACTGAGTGAGGCATGGAGCAGGGGCAAGTGGTTGTATCTGGACTGAAGGCACTTGCCCAGAGTCTCTGGCACTCATAAGACACACGCACGTGTTGCCGGCTTAAAGGTTTTTAGGTTGATGGTTTCCTCATCCATTGGTTCTAATATCACTGGGAGAGGGAGAGAAGAGGAGGTCACCTCCCATGGTACAAGGTGATATTCCAGGTTGGGGTGGGTCGAGTGCAACTTTAAATGTATGTTTGGGAGGTTCAAGGAGCCAATCTTTGCTGCAGAAGATGGAGATAAGGACAGGCACCTGACAGATGATGCTGGATTAGCTTGTTTTAGTTACTTTTGTTCTCTAACCCCCCAGGCTATGAGAAAATGGAGAGCAATATTTTACACTTTTGACTAATTACTTCATATAGTCTTCATGCTCCTTCTTCCATGGTCTTATTCTCTGTCTCTGACATGTTATTTTTATATTCAACATTTAAGAAAAATATCCTCCACATGCAGAAATTGTTGGAGATGTTGTAGGGCAAAGGTGCGGTCCCCAGTCTTATGCAGGCCCTGGGATAGTCTGGGGCCTGACCTGGTTCCCCAACTATCTTTGGCATCATTCATGAGAACTCAAGGCATAAAGTGAGGCTGCTCATAGGAAGTTTGCTAATGAAAGAGACTTTGTAGATTTCTAGCATTCTTGGGATCAGGAAGAAGCTTGAAGGCAATTTTGCCCAATGCGTTCTTTACTTGGATGAAGTAAATGAAACCCAGAAAAAGGAAATAACTTATCCAGAGTCATACTAGTTGCTAAAAGAGCTAGGAATAGAACGCAGACTTCTTGATTCCTATTACCAGCCCTTTCCCTGCCCAAGTCACCATTATCTACGTTGAAATCACCATCCGTCTTTAAACCATCCAAGTTCAGGCGTCATTTGGGGCCTCTATTGTATTTCATAAGTTTGACAAGGAAGGAGATGCAGCCCCGTCAGACCATCCTTGGTATTCCTGGCAATTGTGACCCATAAGGGGGATGGTGACATAAAAATAATGAAACAAAAGATTAACGTTGGTGCTGATCCACAAGGAAATTGGAGCCAGTAGAAGCAGAAGGGAGTTTTCTAGATTTCTCCACATCTGTAACAGGAACAACAATAAAAAAAAGACACTGTAGTTGTCAGTCCCAATGTATGTGACAGATGATGTGACAAGACTAGGATTCAGCGTCTTCCACAATCTGGAAGAAATGTCCCTCATCTCTATCCAATATTCTCTGTTGTTTTGGTCTCCTTGAAATATGAATATAGAAAACTGAAGCCCTGGAGGATAAACACAAATTTTTGTCCTTCGGGAATTTACATTCTGGAGGTAATTAACACATGGATTTCTATGATATGCAGGTAGGAGCAGTTATATGAACTTATAGCCAGGATTTTTAGAAAAACAGAGCACCAGGTCTGAGAGACCAAGATATGACATGTATTACCACAGAACAATGGAAAGAACATAAGAGTCATTTGAAAGCATTATTTTAATATTTTATCTGCTCTGGGGGAACTCACAGCCTTATGAAACACGGAGGGAGAACCATAAGTGATGTTTGATAAGACTGAACCTAAATTTCCTGAATCCTCAGTCTGAAGGCATGTCTGAGAGATCAATGCAGAGGTTCCTAGTACTAGTTACTATGTATTTAGTATTCATGCACTGGTTTAAATGCACCATCTCATCATTAAATCCCCACAGTAGGTAGGCACTATTAGTATAGTATAGACTTATAGAAACACAAGATTAAGCAACTTGAGTAAAGAGTGGCAGAGCTGGAATTTAAATCTAGGTGGTATAATTCTAGAGCCTCTTTGCCTAAGAAGATCCACTCTACTAGTCTGGTGAGTGGAAGAACTATTTTGTTTGCACATTTCTCAACTCATCAGTTCATGGACATTTGGTGTGCTTCCATCTTTTGGCCATTCAGGATAATACTGCTAATAAAATGTGTATACAAGTTTTTGCATGGACATACATTTTTGTTTCTGGGGTATATACCTGGGAGTGGAATGGTTGGGTCATGTGGTAAGTCTCCCTTTTACATTTTGAGGTACTCCCGAACCATTTTCCAAAGTAGCTGCTCCAATTTTCAACCTCAACATCAATGTTTGATGGTTCCAATTTCCCCACATTCTCACCACCACTTGTTATGGTCTGTTTTTATTTTTTCCATCCTAGTAGGTGTGAAGTGCTATCTCATTGTGGTTTTGATTTATATTTCTTTAATGACAAATGATGTTGACATTTTTCATGCTTATCAGTCATTTGCATATTTTCCTTTGAGAAATACCTATTCAAATTCTTTGGCCGTTTTTAAGTTTGGTTTTTATTTTATAATTGAATTTTAAGGGTTCTTTATGTATTTTGGATACAAGTCCCTTATCAGATATAAGATGTACAAATATCTTCTCCCATTTGGTAAGTTTTCTTTCCACTTTCTTCATGGTGACCTTTGCAGTAGAAAATTTTCTAAATTTGAAGAAATTTAATTTATCTTTCTTTTTAGTTACTTGAGCTTTTGTTTTTATAGCTAAGGAACCATTGCTTAACTCAAGTTCACAAAGACTAACTCCTATCTTTTCTTCTAATAGTTTTTATTTTTAGTGCTTGTATTTAGGGCTTTGACCCATTTTGAGTTTTGGGGTTTTTTTTTTAGTGTGAGGAAGGGTGTAACTTTGTTCTTTTATATTTTTTTACAATGAGTTGGGAAGTGTCTTTCCTCTTCTCCTTTTTCAAAGAGCTTATTTATTTTTCTGTGAGGAAGATTGGCCCTGAGCTATAATCTGTGCCAATCTTCCTCCATTTTGCTTTTGGGGTGCCACCACAGCATGGCTTGATGACTTGCGTGCAGGCCCAGATCAGGATCTGAACCACTATGCCAGGTTGGTCCCTACATTTATTTTTTCAATTATCAGTCATTTGTTTTCTCATAATATTTTCCTCTCCACTAAAAAATTACACAACCCACTTCTTATCTTTATTGATAACTGTTGATTTTCTTCATTCTTACTTGAAATCTAAAGTTACTCTCTTCACCCATCTCCCAAAGAGCACAAGGACAGTACAAGACAAATTCTCATCATTCTAATGTGAAATTTTGCTTTTTGTGGATCTAGTATTTTATATTTTGTCCCCATGCTTAACCTAATAAATTAGATACTGTTGTTCTTATTTTGTACAAACTGTGTACACATGCATGTTTACCAGTTGCTTGGCTCACCATTCCTTCTTGTAACATGCAACATCCTTCTGGGTTTTGTGTTTTTTTTTTTTGGAGGAAGATTAGCCCTGAGCTAACTACTGCCAATCCTCCTCTTTTTGCTGAGGAAGACTGGCCCTGAGCTAACATCCATGCCCATTTTCCTCTACTTTATATGTGGGACACCTACCACAGCATGGCTTTGCCAAGCGGTGCCATGTCCACATCTAAGATCCGAACTGGTGAACCCCGGGCCGCCAAGCGGCGGGATGTGCAAACTTAGCCACTGCACCACCTGGCCAGCCCTCCTTCTGGGTTTTATATGCCTTATTATTATTATTTTCTTCCTGAGGAAGATTCACCCTGAGCTAACATCTGTGCCAATCTTCCTCTATTTTGTATGTGGGTTGCCACCACCTTAGGGCTACCAATGAGTGGTGTAGGTCCACACCCAGTAACAGAACCTGGGCCACCAAACCGAGCATGTCAAACTTAACCATTAGGCCACAGGCCAGCCCCATGCCTTACTTTTGAAGCACATTGTTTAGAAGTTCTGTTTAGTAAATGTTTGTGCTAGTAAACTCTATCACGTGTTTACTTATCTTAAAATGTCTTTATTTTACCCTTGATTGTTTTTTTTAAGATTAGCCTTGAGCTACCATCTGTTGCCAATCTTCCTCTTTTATTTTTCTCCCCAAAGCCTCAGCACATAGTTATATATCCTAGTTTCAAGTCATTCTAGTTCTTCTATGTGGGATGCCACCACAGCATGGCTTGATGTGTGGCATGTAGGTCTGTGCCCAGGATATGAATCAGTGAACATTGGGACACTAAAGCAGAGTGCACAAACTTAACCACTTGGCCATGGGGCCAGCCTCTTTACCTTTGATCTTGAAGTACAGTTTTGGTGCAGAACAAATTCTAGGTCTATAGCATTTGAAAAATACTTTCTGCAATTTTCTTTCTATTCAGATGTGAGCCACGTGACATCTTAATTTGTATTCAAATGAGTAGATGAAATGTTCATGTGACTTAAACCTATCCCCACATAACCTGATTGGGTTACTATATTGGGGAGAGAAAATGGCATAAGAGCATTATGTTTGTGCTTTCAGTCTCAGAAAGATAATTTTATGTGTCCTTGCTATTCATTGGCAAGTCAGGATTTAAAGCATTTTAATGGGACAAGAGATTAAATTCTTGGTGCTAAGGATATGACTCAGAATCATAAATTCCATCCCAAAGTCCAGTGTTTATAGGGTAGAATCCAGGATTACACAAATTGTATTTAGTAAAGATGAACCTGGAGAAGGTTTCCAGCTCCGAGCATGTCACTGTGCTCTGGTTAGAAAAGGTAGACTGCAAAATGCTGGAAATTTGAATGTAGATGATTCTGTGAAATTTATTACTATTACAAAAGTTATCTTTTGAGCCAGCCCTGATGGTCTAGTGGTTAAATTTGGCTCTCACCACTTCAGCTGCCCGGGTTTGCTTCCCATTTGGGTAACCACACCACCCATCTGTCAGTTGCCATGCTGTGGCAGCTGCTCACATAGCAGAACTAGAACTACTTACAACTAGGATGTACAACTATATACTGAGGCTTTGTGGAGAGGGGAAGAAAAGAGGAAGGTTGGCAACAGATGTTAACTCAGAGCAAATCTTTCCCTGTTAAATATCAAATGGAAAAAGACTTAAAAAGAACAAGTTTTCTTTCAAAGGAGAAATGACTGTAATCAAGGGAATATGCAATAATAGGGATAGAGATAAAATCTGGAGTGTAGACTTGACTTATGAACTTGAGGACATTTCCCTAATTGGTGGGGCACTGCATATTTCCCCCAATTCCATCCATATTTCTATCTTTCCAATACTTTATAGCATCTTTATGTCACATGGCATTTCTCTTTCTCTCTTTCTCTCTCTCTCTCTCCTGGTTCTACTTTCCTGGCTGGATTTTGAAATGATGACATTTTGCAAAGATTTCCTAATAGCTGTTATAATAGAGGAAGGGCATGTAGACCAGAGGTTGATCTATCATTTCCAGAACCTCATCCTAAATTATATTTCTTATTGTAGCACCTTTTCTGCTGCCATGACAACCATGCAAGGAAAGGAAGAGACCACACCAACGGGTGGCCCTGTTGTATACCAGCCGGGAGATCATGCTTCTCTAAATACATATCTGTGGAAAGGGATGCCAGAGAAGTTCTTGAAGGGGAAACCCAAAGTCCTCGGGGTAAGTCAGCTACGGACCTTGGAGAAGACCAATCATGTTGTAGAATCACATGGATGAGATCTAAGACCAAATACGCTGTCCCACTACCACGTAATACATCAGCCAGACCTAGGAAGATCAGTATTTTGTGTTCAGGCCTTATCATTTGAAAAATGACACAATATTCTATTATATCATGCTTCTGATTAAGTTGTACTTAAAACGTAGTGAATTCAGGTCTACTCTAAGGTTGTGGGTCATCCAAGATAAATATATTTAACCTTAGCATGGAAAGCAACAAAAGAAAAGGACACATGTGCCCCAGCTGGTGTCCCATCCGCAGACCCTCCTAATAGCTGATGGCCCCATATTGCTACTATCTCTCTCTCAGTAATTTTCTTAGCCTTCTTCTATCTTCTGTGCATTTCTGTCTGGAGTCTCAGGAGGATGTGACTAAAAGAAATGATGGTTTAAAGAAAGATAGGTGAGTGCAGGTGGGAGGACAGTGAATACAGAGGTTTATCTCTAGCCCAAGCTTTAAACCAATGGGACAAAGTCATGATGACACTTTGGATCCTTTCGAGTGCCACGGGGTAATGTACCCCAACTTCTCTATTTTATACCCCTGTACTCACTCATGTACTCAAGCCCCAGACCCCAAGAAAAGGGCATATTGCTCTTCTCTTTGTCTTCCCCTGTACATACTCTCCTTCCTTAGATTACTCCTCCTTACTAGAATATTTGCTTTCTAATTTCTGGATCACATCTATTTGAGCATGTGTGAAGAAGAGCAACAGTTGTGGTAAGAGTAGCATCATAGGTAGGTATCATAAAGCACCTCTGGGAAGGTCCTGGTACACTCTTCTTTATGTTGAAATCAATGAGGCAATTGGGATAGACCAAGAGATAATTTTAGCAAATTAATATATCCACAGTACTTTATATGAAAGAAAAGTGACAGGACAATATCAAGAAGACCGTCTGACTATTTCAAAAGATAGAGAAGGAGGGTAACTTAGTGGTTGGAAAGGGGGTGGCTTGGGTGCCATTTTGTGGTAGGTAATCCATTTTTACTTCCTTCATCATTCCTAGGTTGTGCAGATCCTGATTGCCTGATGAACTTGGCCTCGGGGATAATAATGATTAGCGTCACGCTGACATTTCATGGAGGTTATTATGACTGTCCCATATCAGTGTACACGGTGTAGACTGTTTGAGGGTCGGTGATGGTGAGAAGAATACCATCTGATGCAGCTGGAGACAACATAACATAGTTGTTAATATCCTGAGCTTTGTAATCATATCCCAGCTCTGTCTTGTAGTTCCATAACTTTCAGAAAGATCTCTAACCTGTTTTTATGGTGGGTTTTTTTTGAGGAAGATTAGCCCTGAGCTAACATCTGCCCCCAATCCTCCTTTTTATGCTGAGGAAGACTGGCCCTGAGCTAACATCTGTGCCCATCTTCCTCTACTTTATGTGTGGGACACCTGCCACAGCATGGCTTGACAAGCGGTGCATAGGTCTGTAGCCGGGATCCAAACCAGCAAACCCCGGGCCACTGAAGCAGATCATGTGAACTTAACTGCTGTGCCACTGGGCCAGCCCCTCTCTAACCTGTTTTTGATTTAATTTTCTCATATTTAAAGTAGGAATGACAATATAAAACTCATAGAAAGCTAAGATTAAATATTTAATGTGTATCAGTTAGGATGTATTACAGCAGCATGTAGAAACAACTCCAAACCAGACTGGATTAAACATTGAAAGTATTGGATTATTTTACAACAAGAAGCCCAGAGCTAGACATTTCCAAGGTTCACTAACTCAGAAATTACCTCAATGAGGACTACTGGAAGACCATAGCAGACTTGTTGGCACATCTCCTTGTTCATAAATGTTATGTAGTGCATACATGTTTTATATTCCCAAGCCAAATATGGGCAAAGGTCATGGATTTGCCAGTATTGGCTTGAACTACTCAAGATTCATGTCCGTGGCTGGAAAGGGTTCACTGAAGCTCATGGGAGGCTGAACAACATGAGGATTTTGTTAGCAAGGAGGAAGAGGAGACACGGCTGGTATGCAGGATTTTATAGTCAACTATCAAATCTTAGCAAACTGTTAGCCTAGCAAATGCAACTGCTATTGCATACATTTTTTCTCATAAGTTTAATTACAATAACTATTATTAAAATTGAATTAAAATTTAAGAAAGAGTAAAAATTTCACCCCACAACAAAATGCAAGAGAATTTCACTGTAAATTGAGTGTAAATAGAAAATAAAGCAGCAAGTTTTACCTACTGACAAGAGGAAAATACATTACAAACTGGGTGTATTAGAATCAGGGAACCTCTTCATCTCTGCAGAGTTTACATTTGTGTACAAAGTTGAGAATGAGATGTTCAGAGTTTAAAGTCTACAATGAGCTGAGTTTTTGTGCCTCCTTGCCTGTTTGTAGGAAAAACGCAAGCTTTGAACAAGAGCAAATGCTATTTTCTTTCTGGGCAGTTGTGCAATGCTTCATGTATCTGATCACACTGATGTCAGTAGTAGCTTTTATTAAACTCTAACTATGATCTAGGCACTCTGCTAAGTGCTTTGTACGTGCAATTCCATTTCAAACAATCATCCCAAACTTCTGAGAAAGGATCTATCATTGCCCTCATTTTAAGGATGAAGAAATTGCAGCTTAGATTAAGTAACTTGCCCAAGAGCACACAATTTTATGGTATGGCAATCAGGGCTCAAATAGAGCCAGTCCAATTCCAGGATTTCATACATCTGACCACTCTAGTTTTCTGCTTCCCCTTTCATTTCTTTTTCAAGACCACATTGGAAACCAGTTTTTGTAATTTACACCTTTACACATGTTCAGTAGATTACCAGGAACTGCACGAGCTGTGTTTGTCAATTGAGACATCGCTCAGACTCTTGTAGGTATCTCACTAGAGGAACCTTTGTTAACTGGGGGGACACTTTTTGCTGCTACCTTCAGGTATTCTTTCAACCTTCTTTCAGAAACCTCATCTGTGATGTGCCTCCTTCTCTCCCTTATGTAGACAAGAACCGAAACCAAGAACCAGTCACAAATCTCTCTACTATTTGGCCCTTTAGTCTCCAGCAGAGCTAAATGTCCTTTATTGGAATTATATAAAATTATCCCCACATTAGTCTATTTATTCAAGTTTTCTTTTGTGTACTTTTGGAACACTGTAAAGTTTTATTTCTATATATCTTTCACATTCCTTGTTAAGTGTTTTTCTATCAGAACTTTATAAATTTTTTGCTATGGTAAATGAAATTCTCTTATTAAATCTTATCTTCAAGCACACAAACACACACCTATTTATAGTATGTACATATCATTTCTGTACATAATGTTGTTCCCATGTGGCTTACTGAATTTGCTTAGAGTGTATAGTAGTTTATAGTTGATAATCTTGGATTTTTGCAGTATAACATATTCATATTTAAATAACAGTAATTTCAACCATTTTCTTCATGTATTTTTCTTATATAACCATTTTGGTTAACATACTAGGAATAGTAACACATAATAGTCTTATATGTTTATCTGGATTTTCACTTTAATGAGACAGTCTTAGTGTTTCCCCATTAAACATGATAAAGACTTTTAGACTGTGACTGATGTTTACCATGCAACTCTTTACATTTTATAGATAATTTTTGTCAATAATAATGTAGAAGTCTATTAAATGTCTTATCAAGATTGTAAACATGAATAGCAGTTAGCATATGAGTTTTCTCCCTGAATCCATTAATTTCATAAATTATAAGAATATTTCAATATTAAAAAATGTAGACATTTGAAGAAATATCCACATGTTCATGTTTTATTTCATATAATATGGACGATTCTCCCTGCTGTTTTTTTTCCTGAGGAGACTTAGTTTATGTTAATCATCTCTGTGTCTTGGTGATTAGAAACTTGTTGAGGAAATTTATCAAGGTAGTTCATTAGATCAGGCTTTTTGGGTATTAAGACAGAAGTTTTGAAACTTCTGAAATCAAATACGGAAAGCAAACTCAGAAACTCAAACCGTTAAATAGTTTAAGGCAGGGAGTCCAACTGACTTCACTCCAGTCATTTGATCTAAATGTAAAATAATTACCCAAAAGATGGAATCAAATGAAGTAGTACAAACTAATCATCATCTATATAGAATTTTAAAATTTTCTTTGCTACAATTTTATGTACAACTTTTAATAGTCATTTTAAATGAAAGTAATCCTTAGGTTTTTTTCTTTTGTGAAAGCTTAGTAAATTTTGATACCATATTAGAGTTACTTCATATCAGGAAATGAGAAGCTGTCTTTATGTTTCAATCCCCTCAAACAATTTAAATACCATCACAGTTAGACACTCTCTGAGGCTCAATAAATTCTCCTGTGAATTCATTTGGTAGAATTTCTTTTTTGTTTCTGAGAAAAGGGTATATTTATTTACAAACTTCTGTGTTTCTTCTAATACCGTTGGTCTGTTTAACATACTTATCATATTTTGGGACAAGTTTTAGTAAGTCATGACTTCACATGTTTGTTTAAAGATTTTTATCTGTATTTTTCTTTTTATTGTTAGTTTCTTACTTCAGGTTCCTTGTCAGTTGAAGCAGGAACTAGAACTACAAGAGGTCTGGTTATCTTAATATTTCCTCTTTTTTGGTTCCAAAAGAAAGATTAACTAAGAATATGTTCTGACAGAATAGGAAACAAATTTTTCCTATTCTTAAAAAGTTAGGAGAGATGGTAAGTTTTACCTAGTTGAACTGATCTTTCAAAAATTGTAATACAAAATTGTCTAACAATAGAATTACTGACATGAGGATGAACAGTCGTTGGGAAGGTACTTCCTGGGAGAATCTTTATGAAAATACAGAGAAGTCCTGAGAAGGTACGTCCAATGTATCGGTCATACAAACCCTACAACCTGAGATCCAGCCCCCATGACTGTGGCAACAAGTGTTGGTGTGGTGTCATATTTATTGACTTATTGATGAAAATATGTACTCCAATTGTACACAGAAAGGATTTTGATTCAGTTTTCAATGAAAGAAATTCACAATAAGGCTGTTAAAAAAGAAGAAGCAAATTTAAAACACAGCTTTCATGCCAAATGTCTTTCCCAAAGCCAAGAAAAGGCAAAAGCCCAGATCTCAATAAAAGTTTTTCTAGCTAAAGCCATATTTGTATTTTCTTCACTCAAAGGATAAATATCAAACTATAGAGATGGTCACTATGGCTTTTCCAAATCTGACCTCAATCCATCTCCCTAGCATGTCCTCCAGTTATAACCATTAAAATCTACCTTGTGCTACAGCCACTCTAAACTTTTCACACTTTCTTCAGGAATTTTAGCTCTTGCAAAAAGCCTCAAAACTTCACTGAGAGAAGAGAATATAAGAAAAGGAATACACAGCAAAGTGAGACAATACGCAACAGGCATAAAGGCATGAGAGGCAAGTGGCATTTAGAAAATAATGAGAAGTTAGGCACCTGACAGAGAACATAGTAGGAGATGGACACAGACAGAACTATCCGACTAAAGTGTAAAGGGATTGAAAGCCTTGCTAAGGAGATTGGAATTAATCTCATTGTCCCATGGGAGTCATCTGAAGGATTTAAGCGTGGGAATAACTAGATCATATTTGTGTTTTGGCAGGAGATTAGAGTTGAAGCTTCTATAAGGAAAGAGACAAGTTGGGAGACTATTGCACTAATCAAGACAGAGAAGATGAAATGGGTTGGACAAGAAGTGGTGGGTGTAAAGTGATTGATGGAGACATATCTGGGGGTGTTGTTGGATTGTTTAATCGCTTTTCCTTCCTTTCTAGGTCCAAGGTAGCCTAGGAGTGAACATCACCAGCTCTGTCTTTGCTGCATCAGGGATCATAATCACTATGATCAGCATGATTATTCTTTCAGACAGTTACTATAACTGGAACCCTAGAGAGGGGTTGGAGAATTATTACAAGCTCATACATATTTTAATGGTTAGTGCTTCCTCTTTTCATGGGATACTGTGGTGGAAGCAAGTAACAGGAGCCTGGGCTCTGGCAAAAATAGCAATCAGTATTCCCTAATTGGTGAATCACTTTGGAAAGTTAAAAGTTATTGAGACATAGGGCAATCTTTTATTTAGGAGTCAGGACCACATCTCATCTCATCTTTCTCTTTGTTCCTTCTCTAAATGTGATGAGGAGAAGTAGGAAGAAAGCCCTCGTAGCTATGGGACACAGACTCTGTAATGGTTAGTGTGCTAAGCATTTTGCATAATTTTTCCTGTTTAATTTCAAAATACCTGTAAGTTTGTACTGTTACCTACTCTAAAACTAGAGCTGGATGTCAGTCTCTCTACGTCCCACGGCGTTCTGTTGGAGCCCGAAGCAGTTGCCTGGTTCTCTAGTAATAAAGGAAAATTCTCTTGATCATTAGCCTACAAATGGCGAATAACCCAGTATCCCTCCCAACACCTCTGGATGTTCTTACAAGATTAAGCACTTTTGGCCTCAACATCCAGCTCTTGGAAAACTCTCAATCTCTGTTTCATATTTCACTATCTTTCTCTAGCACTTGCCCTCATCCAAATATTAGCTTAATTGCTTTATTCTCCAAATTACCACTTACACAAGATTTTGTAGGTGGTGAAACATCTAGAAGTTTTGGATAAGTGTGGGAAGGAAGAGTTATTGCTGCACCCGTAGCAGACTAAAATGCAATGGAATCTTTATTACTAAAAAGTCTACTAGTCATTCTCAACACCATGGAGTTTTCTGTTACCTCCCCTCCATATGAGCTTCTAGCCTTTCACTGTGCTGCTCAGTTCTTTCTCTCATTGTCTCCTTTCCAAACCCAAATTTGGAAACTCAGCATTCTTTCTAACTTCTTATGCAGGTAAATTGCATTAACTTGTCTTCATTCCTACCTAATCCTAGGTGAGTCTCAAGTGCTATATATTCACGCCAAAATAACCCCTTCAGTGATTTGCTGAAATCATTTACTCCTCTTGAGATTTCTAACTGTTCTTACAGTAAGAAATTTTGCTTATTACCACCCCTTCAAAATAAAAAGAAAATTTCTTCCAAGAACTTTAGAGCTTTTTCCAAGATCACGCAGTTAGAAATTGACAAAAGCAAGATTAGATCCTGGAACTTCCTGCTTCTAATCCACCTATTATTTAATGTTTGCCATGTATTTATGCTGAAGAGGAATCTTACTTTCAGTGTCAGAAATTCTCTCCACTCATAGACTTTAAGGGCACAATGATAGGGACAAAATCTACAATGTAACAGCTTCATAGGGCTGGCTGCTGGGCATGGGACTTGTGTGGTCACACAGGGCTTTGTAGACAGAAGTTTTCTGTCTTTGGTTTACTGCTCTGCTGTTGCTGCCTTAAATTCTTAATACTGTTTTAACAAGAGGCCCTGTAGGTGATGTAGCCAGTCCTGCCTTCATCTCAATCACCATCTCCCAGAGGCTGTCACCAGTTCTTACTAAACACTTTTTCTGCCTGTCCTTATAGCAGAGCACATCCATAACGGCTTCTTGGGATCTGATGCATCCAATTTATTCCTACCTGGATACCTGCACAGTTAGTAAACAGGTCTATGAGCCTATACTTTATGCTCAGTCCTGGGTTGGGCATAGTGGGAGACATAAGAAGGAGACCAGTCTTTACGTTTAGGAAGCTCCAGTCCTCCTGGGAGAAAAGTAGAAATATTGGAAAGCAGTTAGAGATTGACAAAGGACCAAGGGCTTACTTTTAACTATAATTTTAAAAAGAGGTTAGAAAAAGGTGAGTTCTTTGTAAGAAAGGTAGAGTGCACACTGCATGGAATCATTAGGAGAAGCAGATGAAATTGCCAATGATCAACTGTACTTGATCTAAAAATACAGCGATTTCATATGGCTCAAATTATATATATTACATGTATTTTTCTACTTATTCCTGGGAATGAGCCTGACACTTGTTTTTTGTAAATAAAGATTTATTGGAACATAGCCACATCCATTTGTTTACGTTTTGTCCATGGCTGCTTTTGTGCTGCAGCAGAGTTGATGGTTAGTGACCAAATGTCCTGCCACACCTGAAGTATATGCCAGCAGGCTCCTGATAGAAAGTTTGTTAACTCCTGTTCTACCTCACTAGATGGAAAAATCCCTGAGGTTGGGGAAATTAGCTGTTTTGTTTGCTGCTCTATCATCTATACCTACAATTTCTGAAACATATAGGCTGCTGAATATGTTGAAGACATGAGTAAATAGATAAAGGAACGATGAATGCAAATATTCTCAAGGTTCACTTGAGTCAGTGTCACTCATGTCCTGGGCTCTTGATCTATTGGCTCTTCCACAGCAGAAGCACCATTCCTATCTGTGGAGAAAAAAGGAAGAATATTTAGACCAAAGAATCCCAGGAATCAATGCAGGCATCTAATTCAAGTTTTTAGGAATAAGAGTACTTGCCAAAGTTTCTAAAATCTGACCATTTTTGGCTAAAGATTAGACCTAAAGTCAATTCTGTAAGAGGGATTAAAGACCAACTAATTTGGTGTTCATTGTTGCATTTGTTTCTTATTGTTGCTGTAACAAATTACTACAAATTTAATAACTTAAGACAACATAAAATTATTATTATCCTGCCTACAATTATTAGTCTGCCTTCAATTACTAAGATATGAGGTCATATTATCGTGCCAACTGTAAGGAATCTGTAGTGTCTGAAAGAACTAAGTTGATTATTATCTTGATAATCTCTTCCCCCATTTTACAGTATTTCACATTCTGTATCTACAATAGCATTGGAAAGTAGAGGGTGGGGGAAAATGCTCATTTCAGTAGTGATGAAAATAACAGGATAAGTGACATTCAACAGGCTATGAACTAGATAAGAGTATGGCTGCAATTAGGAGCCAGTTTTTCTGACCTCTGACCAATGGTTCATGTCTTTTGGTATTGTAATCAGTGGTCATTCTTTTGGGTTTCTCATCTCTGTTCTCCATGTTCCCTTGTTATGAATTTGTTCTTAGGGTATGGATGGTATGATGCACATTTTAAGTGTGCTGGAGTTCTGCATTCCTATGACTGTCTTTGGAAGTAATGTAACCTGTTGTAATCGTGATAGGGTGAGCATCAGGCTTCCCTTGAAGATACCCTCATTCATTTTCTATTGCTGTGCAATGGATTACACAAACATAGAGACATAAAACGACACACATTTATTATCTCTGAGTTTCCATGTGTCAAGAGTCTGGGCACAGCTTAGCTGGGTTCTCTGCTCAGGGTTTATAAGGCTGTAATTAAGGACTTTGCTGAGGCTGTGATCTCAGCTGAGACCTCTGGTCCTCTTCCATGCTCATATGGCCGAATTTATTTCCTCTCAGCTGTGGAACTCGTGAAAACTTGTTTCTACATTGAGGCCTAAGGGAGAGCAAAAGTCTTTGGTGATTTCAGCCACTTTTAAATGGCTCACATGATTGGACTAAGTCCATCCAGAATAATTTCCTTTTGGATAAACTGAAAGTCAACTGATTAGCAGCCTACTGACAGCGTGATATCCCATCATAAACACAGGTCCCACCCATACTGCAGGAGAGGGAATCACACTTGGGCATGTGTGACTTGGTGTCATCTTAGAATTCTGACTATCACAATGGATAAAGAAAAGTATTTTTCATCATCTTTAACCCCTCAGAGGGCCTTCTCGCCTAGTCCAGATCAGAGAACACTTCACAATGGAAAGGTCCACGAGGAGTGCTTGATGTTACTGCATTATCCTATAATTCCAGCCTTCCCTGGCTGTTGAAGAAAGGCAGGGTTTCACACTTCTCTGTCAGTGTGCGCATACCTACCCATTCTCTTACCCTGAGACCTGCAGCAGATACTCCCTGCTGCTGAGCAGAACAAAACGGCAACTGGAAAGGCATGGAAAATGGGAGGAGAGAAGAGATCCAGAGACACTAGGAAGAATAGAACAAGGATATTTTCCAACAGTTGAGCATTCCAGGGTGAGAAAATGGGTAGTACAGGCCGGGCAATGGTCATTAGTTTCATTACCCAAAGACATTGTCAAACAAAGGCCAAAAACAAATCATAAAACAATAATAGTTTGATGAGATTATTTTTATGGTGCTCTTCTCCCCCATTTGGTGCCTCTTTACTCTCTTTTGGGGCTCCCATGCTACACCACATACCCCACCCCCAGAGCCCTTGCCCATAGAAAAGAGATTGACTAAATCACATTAACTTTATTGGTGGACTCTTCAGTTATGAGACCCTAATAGCTAGTTTCTCAGCAATTCCCAGTGATTTTGTAATTTCATTAAGTGAAGCATTTGAACCAGGGAGCAAACTCCTTAGTAACGTTCACATCATAATATCTAGCACTGTGTCTCCTTCTGCTCCTGGATTAGTTATATAGCTGGGAAATGTTGCTCCTGCTAATTCCACTGCTTATAGAATTAGGAAGTGTGAATCAAGAAAAGCAATGGTGGGACCGGCCCAGTGGCACAGTGGTTAAGCGTACACATTCCGCTTTGGCAGCCCAGGGTTCATGGGTTCGGATCCGGGGTGCGGGCATGGCACTGCTTGGCATGCCATGCTGTGGTAGGCGTCCCACTTATAAAGTAGGGGAAGATGGCACAGATGTTAGCTCAGGGCCAGTCTTCCTCAGCAAAAAGAGGAGGATGGGCAGCAGATGTAAGCTCAGGGCTAATCTTCCTAAAATAAAAAACAACAGGAAAAAGAAAAGCAGTGGCTTTGGGCCATATAATGCCCAAGCCTCTATCTCTTCCTGGATCTCCTCCAACACGCACTCTTCTTGACAGTTATGCAAGAACACCACTTGCGAAAGCACCAGAATCCAACTCTTTATATTAATATATATATACATACATAAAATTTGGAACTATATTCTCATTTTCCCCCAAGAACTCCACAACACATTTCATCATTCTTTATGCACAATAGCAGAAGTTAAATAAATATATCATGCGTTTTATGAGTCAATAGCCCTTGAAATTTTTCATCCATCTTCAGGATTTTGTAAAAAGACATGAAGGTGGTAAATAAGATTTGGTGGAAAAAAAGGCAAAAAGATATTGTTGAAGTGACGCCTCCATACAGACTATGTATTTCTGCTTCCCTGGCCAATACTCTTCCCACTTGTTTGACTTTTGTTTCCTGCCTTTGGGAATGCAAGGCGTTTTTACTGGTAGAAATTTGAGATGTATGGCTCTTCCCTCTGTGTCCTTTTCCTGCTAGGCTTCTCCCATAGAAAATACCTTTGACTAGCACAGTCAGTACTTGTATGTGCACAAACCATTATTTGAGTATAAATACACGTGGAGTAAAAATCACATCATGGTCAAATTCAACTTATATTTTTTCTCTCTTTCTTTTCACCTTCCTTTTCTTGCCTTTCTCTCTCCTTCTCTTTCCTACAGGGCAGGGTTACATCCTAATCAAATTTGTATCCAGTGCCATATATGATTGAGCACACACATGGTATTTACTGAATGTTCATTAAATACATTTGACTTATTATAGAGCAAAAATAAATTAAATAAAATTAGAAATAATAAGTCCAGGTACTGCCTACTTCCCATTCAGATATGATATGGCGGAAAGAGACTGTTGATATCAGGAAATATAGTATAGTAGTGAAGAATGTGGGTTTTATAATCAGCAACCCTGGGTTTTCATCTCAATAACTCCATTTCTCTCGATTGTTACCTGTGTGACCATGGACGTGCTGCGAAATTTCTCTGTACTTCATGTTTCTCTTCATTAATTTTGTGATAATATCACCAGGCTGATAGACACGTGATAAATACTTGATACAATATAGGTAGAGCATCAACTACTCCAACTGGTACATACTGAACTGTAAGGGTTTTAATTTACACACATACTTGAGTATATGCACATGTGTATTCATTTGTATACGTATAATATCAATTCATTATCATTTTTTTCAACACGTATTTATAAAATGCCTATGATGGGCAGGTATTGTTTTAAGCATATGAGAATCTAGTGGTGAGCAAGAGGGATGACGTCCTTCCTCTCATGTAGGTTAAACCAACAGGGCAGGACATAATTGAACATATAAGTAACCAGTCAAAATATTTTCATATATAGTTAGAAGCTACATGGAAAGTTATGTGTACGGTAATGAGCTAGAATGGTTGGTGGTAGTGCTGGGGGAGTATGGGACATTAGAAAGGGTAACCAGGAAAGTTCTCTCTGAGAAAGTTGTAGTTTATATAAGCAGCCTAAGACTGGTAAGTTTTTAGCTATAAAAAGTTCCTACAAACATCTAGGCTATTAGAGCAAGATGTTATGATTCTAACTTTTAAAGAAGACTGCCTGCATTTCACATCATGTCCTTTTAAACTTCTCAGTAACTTAGAGGTCTGTTTTAATTGATTGATTTTTCTCCTGGTTATTGTCATTTTTCTGCTTCTTGGCATGAATAATAATTTTTGATTGGATGCTGGATATTGTTATTTTTGTGGTTGATTGCTCAAATTTTTTTCAAAGAGTGTTGCACTTTGTTTCTGGCAGGCAGTTAAGTCCAGTTTGAGACTTCTTAAAGCCTTTATAGGGAGGCTATAAACTTGTTATGACCCTTGGCTAGTTTAGATGTATTGTCAAGGCATAATGAAAGTGAGGATGAAGGAGTTACAATTTCCCTTTATTAGGGTGAAACTCTGCCTTGTACCCAGAAGGTTAACGTGGGAAACACAGTAACCAAAGTTTCGGGGCTTGCTTTGCAGAAGAGCTGGAGAACCGCTGATAAGAGAGCAGCTTGCTGACTGCCCCTGCCCCACCTGACTAAGCATCACATAGGAGCATTGAGATGCTAAAATGACCAGTTGTCAATTTTAGACATCACAGACTAAAAATCCACTGCATGCAACACAGAGAACGCCCCCTCCCAAATTCGCACATGTGATCCATGTAGGAATATGAAAGACAGTCCTGCCTGTGCAGAGGATTCTTAGAACTTCAGCCCCAAAGCCCCATGTCCCCTTCCTCTGCCCCAAACCCCAGATGAAAGCCTTTTCCTTTTCCCCTTCAAGGAGGAGCATCTGAGTTTTAACTTGCATCTCCTCGTCTGGCTGCCTTTTGATAATCAACCTCTTTCCTTGCCACTAGCCAGGCGTTCCAGTTATTGGCCCTCCTGTGTGGCAGGTAAATGAACCTGGTTATTCTTTGATAGGACTTCTGGAATGTCAGCCTGTAAATGTGTACTATTTGACAATAAATTTAAAAGGAGTCTCTTTCAGATTTCAGGAGCTCTGTCTCTACAATGGCTACCTATTTTATGGTTCTCTACTCACTAATTCTTGCTGCCTCAGCTCCTTCAAACTCTGATTTCTTTCTCCTCAGTACAAGAAGAGCCACAGGAATCCATCTCCTTGACCATGGTCTGGAAAGATCCTTCATGCAGAAAATCAGAACAGTTGTTATTTGTATGTTTGTTGCCATTTCCTCAATGTGCAAAACCCTGCATTGACCACTGTCCAATGTCCTCAAGCGTTGTTTAAAATCTTTCCCCAGTTTTCTAATTATGCTGAGTGGAAGAGGAAGTCTGGTTCCATAATGACTGGAAGATTTGTGCTTTAATTTTAAAAGGATGCTTGTAAACAGAGATGGCTTTTCTTTATTCTATTGACTCTGTCTGGAAACCCCTTACTTTCTTTTGTCTAACTCTCCTTTCATTTATCTATCTCCTACTCATTCAACAAGTTTCCAGTTAGATGTCCCCTTCTCCAGGAAGTCTTTTCTGCATCACCAAGGTTGAATTGAGTTCCCTATAAGCTCTGTTAGAACACTCTTCTTTAACTTGCAGAGAACTGATTATCCTGGATTTCGATGGTATGTTTACTTGTCTGGCTGCCCCATGATCTTTAAGTTCATTGAGGTCAGGAACTCTATCATTTTTCATCATTTTATCTGCAGCACATAGCATACTGCTTGGCTAATGGGAATTTTTCTCTAAGAGAATGTTGAATGAATGAGAACTGAACACCACTTTACTTTCCTCCTCCCTATAAAGTAAATATTGATTTTATATTATGGATGAGGAATCTTATGTTTAGAGAGACAACAAAGTCATGTAATAAATGATTGGTATTGGGTTTGTCTTAGTCAAAGACCAGGCTTTTTCTATGATACCAGCTTCCTCTTTGATTTAGGAAAGTACCATATTAATTATTGTTATGCAAGCAACTTGTTGACATTTTACAGACATTCATCTCTACTGGTGGAATTTCATATAAACAATACATTTAAGTTATGTATAATATAACAACACAGTTCTCCAGGGAGACAAGGAGAATGTGTGAAATTGTCAAAAGTGGCTTTTCAAATGATTTTTAAATGCCATTAAGTTAGTTTGTGTGTATAAAGATCTTTGAGGAGAGTTTGACATCCAGTAAATCCTCAACCACTGATCTCCACTGATATACACTATATACACTAATAAACCACTAACAGTGGTAATAGCCACTATTATTTTCCTATAAAAGACTGTATGAGGCAGTCACTGACTGTTAGCAAATGTCACAACAGACTTCCACACCCATATTAGGGACACAGGCTCAGTTAGTACTTCCGATGTAAAAAAGGAACTAGTGGTGCGACTCAGAAATATTCAGCACCACCTTTGGCATTCAGACAAATTGCCAGAAGAGGAATGCACAGGTGTGGAGTGGGGACAAGTTATTATACCTAGACTGAAGGCACTTGCCCAGAATTTCTGGCACTTATAAGACACCTGCAGACGTTGCTGGCTTGAAGAAAGGTAGGTCCAAGGACATGCCTTCCTAGGCTTTAGGGCTGATGGTTTCTACATCCACTTGTTCTAAGATCCCAGGAAGTGGAATGAGAGAGGATGAGGTCACCTCCCATGGCACAAGCTGGTATTCCAGGTTGGGGTGGGTTGAGTGCACCTTTAGATATATGTTTGGTGTTTGGAGGAACAATCTTTGCTGCAGAGGATGGGGGTAAGGACAGGCTCCCAACAGCTGACGCTCGATAAGGTTGTTTTAGTTACTTTTGTTCTCTAAATCCTCAGGATATCAGGAAACTGAAAGCAATATTTTATACTTTTGACTTATTATTTCATGTACTCTTGATGCCCTTTCCTGCAAGGTCTTTATTCTCTGTCTCTGACTTACTATTTTTAATTTAACATTTAAGAAAATATCTACCACATGCAGAATTTGGTGTAAATTTTGTAGGGCAAATGTGGGGTCCCCAGTCTTACGTAGGCCCTGAGATAGGCTGTGACCTGACCTAGTTCTACAACTGTCTTTGACACCATTCATGTGACACCCAAGGCATAAGCTCAAGATGCTCATGAGGAAGTGGGTGAATAAAAGAGACTTTGTAGTTTCTTAGTATTCTTGGGACCACAAAGAAGGACGAAGGCAATTGTTCCCAATGCATGCTTTCCTTGCATGGGGTTAAAGAAAATCTAGAGAAGGCAAATAACATATCCAAAGTCACACTAGGCAGTAAAACAGCAGGGAGTAGAACCCAGACTTGTTGAATCCTAGTTGAGGTCTTTCCCTGCTCAGGTAACCATCTCTACATTACCATCATCATCATCCTCCATCAAACCACCCAAGTTCAGGCCTCCTTATGCGCATCTATTCTATCTTATAGGTTTGACAAGGAAGGAGATGTGGCCCCTTTAGACCACCCTCCTCATGGTCCCTCCTTGGCAACTGTGACCCATGAGGGGAATGGTGACATAAAGATAAGGAAACAAAAGATTGATGTTGGTGCTGATCCACAAGGAGATTGAAGGCAGTAGAAGAAGAGAGGGGAGCTTTCTAAGCTTCTCTCCATCTGTAATGGGAACAACTACAAAAAAGACACTATAGTTGTCAATAGCCAAATGCATGTCACAGATGACTGGACAAGACTAGATTCAAAGTCCTCCCCAAACTGGAAGAAATGTCCCTCATCTCTATCCAATATTCTCTGTTCTTTTGGATTCCTTGGTATTTGAATATGGGAAAGTTAAGCCCATATTCACACACTTTTTTCCTTAACACATGGATTTCTATGGTATGAAGGTAGGAGCTGTTATATGAACTTATAGTGAGGGGTTTTAGAAAGACAGAGCACCATACCTGAGTGGCCAAGACCTGACGTGTGTTACCACTGAACTACGGAGAGAACAGAAGAATCATTTGAAAGCATTATTTTAATACAGTGTCTGCTCTGTGGAAGCTCACAGTCTTATTAAGTATAGAGGGAAAACCATTAGAGATGTTTGATAAGACTGAGCCTACATTTCCTAAATCCTCAGTCTGTAGGTGTGTCTGAGAGATCAATGCAGAGTTTCCTTTGCATTAAAGAGAAGTAAGCTCAGGTACACTTTTAGCTGGATTAAGAATTATTGGTACTTACCTTTACAACACTTTTGGTCTCTATGCTGTAAGAGAGAAATAACTAAGATTTCTTAAACTCTTCCTTACCACCATAGATTGAGTAAGCCATGTGTGGGGAATGGAGGAGGTGGGGAGTTGTACTGAGAGAAGGCAGAGACTGTGAAGCACTGTCAGTGTGTGAGGAGATCAAATCCTGGGCTGGTGTGTTTATGGGGGAGGAGGAGTTGTAGTTGTTGCAGGGTGTCTGTGGGAGGTGCAGAACATTCTTGACAAGGGGTTCAACATGTGCAAATGCCACCATATAGGAATGAAATTACTGCTCTGGAAGTATTAAAATAAGTCAAGTGTATTTGTGGCTTCAAAAATCAAAAGAGAGAGATTCAAGGTAAGATTAGGACAACGGGTGTGGGCTGAAGGAGCAGAGCTGCTCCTTCAACGACATTACCCATTTTAACTTTACAGTGAGGGCCCCGGGGTGCCAAGGGAGGATTTAGAGAGGAGGGTGACAGAATTCTTTTTGCACTTTAACACGATCATTCTGCCTACAAAGTGGAGAATGAGCTGGACATACATGCTCACAAGTGGACACAGGAGAACATTAAGAGGCTTTGAGAAAATTCCTGATAAAAATTGGATGATATCTTGGTCTGAGGATGTAGGAGAAAAACTCAGATTTGAAATAATTGTGTAGGGTTGGAAGAACATGGTTGATTTGGAGATCGAGGGTGGGTAAGAGAAGGTGTCAATGACGACCTACCAAGTTTTTTTAACATGGAAACCTGAGCTAATTGTTGGGCTTTCCAAAGACGACCTATCAAGTTTCTTAACATGGAAACCTGGTCTAATTTTCGGGCCTTCCATTAAGAAAACTCTTGGAATCCCATAACCCTCTCATGATTCTTGTTACCTTTAGCTTTTGCCATTCTGTATTAGGAACTAATCGTAACACTCTGAAATAATCTGCAAAAGAGAGGAAGCCCCAACCCATGACCAAATGGCACAATGAATAACATGCTCTAACTAATCATATAAGCCCCTCTCCTCTGCCTTTCCAGGAGCCCTGTGACAGGAGCAAGTGGGAGCTGGGGATGTCAGGAATAAAGTTCCTCTCTAGCATGTTCTTGAGTGGCAGCAAGTATTAGAGGAAGTTTATGTTTTATACATTAAACATAAATTATCCAAAAATGGATAAATAAGAGTAGTAACAACAATAATAATAGTTAATATGTGTTTAGTATTCATCATGTGAAATGCAGTGATTTAAATGCATTATCTTGTTATTAACTTCCCACAAGAGATAGGCACTGTTATTTACAGTAGAGAGTTATAGAAACACAATAGTAAGTAACTTGAGCAAAGAATGGCAGAACTGGAATTCAAACCAAGATAGTGTAATTCCAAAGCCTCTTTGCTTAATAAGATCCACTATACTAGTCTGGTGAATGGAAGAACATTTGGAGGTTTTCTCTCTTTTGGCTATTAGAGATAATACTGCTAACAAAATGTGTATGCAAATTTTGGGTGGACTTATATTTTTGTATCTCTTTGTTATATACCTGCAAGTGGAATAGTTGGGTCATATGGTAAGTCTCCCTATTACATTTGGAAAACAAACTGTTTTCCAAAGTGACTGCTCCAATTTTCAATCTCAACACCAACGTTTGAGGATTCCAATTTCTCCACATTCTAACCAACAGCTGTTACTGTCTTTATTTTTTCCTTCTGAGTTGGTGTGAAGTGGTATCCCCTTGTGATTTTGGTTTACATTTCTTTCACGATAAATGACATTCAGCATTTCTTCATGCACTTATCAGCCATTTGTCTATTTTCTTTGGAGAAATGTCTATTTAAATTCTTTGTCCATTTTTAACTTGGATTATTTTTCTCTTTCATATTTGAATTGTAGGAGTTCTTTGTATATACTGGATCCAAGTCCTATATCACATATAGGATTTGCAAATATCTTCTCCCATTCTGTGAGTTTTCTTTTCACTTTCTTCATGGGACCCTTTGAAGTAGGAAAATTTCTAATTTTGAAGAAGTCTGATTTATCTGTTTTTTCTTAGTTGCTTGAGGCTTTTATTTTTATAGTTCAGAAACCATTGCCTAACCCACGTTCACAAAAACTAACTCCTATGTTTTCTTCTAATAGTTTCATATTTTTAGCTCTTATATTACGATCTTTCACCCATTTTGAGTTAATTTTTTTGTTTGGTGTGAAGAAGGGTCTAAGTTTGTTCTTTTACATTCTTTCACAATCAGTTGGGAAGTGACCTTCTTCTTCTCATTTTTCAAAGAGTTTTTGAAGGAGTTATTAATATTTTAAAAAATGCCTAATAGATTTCGCCAGTGAAACCATATGGGCTTGGGCTTTTCATTGTGGGAATCTTTTAAATTACTAATTTAATTTCTTGTTATAGATCTTTGTAGCTTTTGTATTACTTCTTGATTCAGTTTCACTAGTTAGTGCCTCTATAGGAATTTGACTATTTCATCTAAGTTATCTAATTTAATAGCATACGGTTTTTCCTAGTATTCCCTTTTAATTTTTTAAAATTTCTGTCAAGTTGGTAATCATGTTCCCTTTTTCATTCCTGGTTTTAGTAATTTCTTCTTGCACTTTTTCCTGTTCAACCCAGCTAAAGGATTTCCAATTCTGTTGATCTTTTAAAAGACTACTCCATCCCAAGCATTCATTAGTGTTGTGGCTGTTGTCTGTTTTTTTGTTTTTCTGTTGCTATTTTTTGTTTGTTTGTTTAGTGACTCCTTGGTTCTGTGAAGTCTGTATTTTTTGTAATCTGTGGACATTGAACTTTCTGCTTGATTAGTTTAATGGTCAACTAATGATTTAACAGTTGTCTTTAAGAGCCCTAAAATAGTAAGTCTCCTCTTCTTTTCTGTTAGGCTTTTTGTGTGTATGCACTGAGGCAACTTCAGAGTTTACAACTCTGTCTTAGTCTTTCCTTCTTACTTGCATAGATTCTTAAGATCAGCTATAGTTGAGGGATCAGGGACTTCTCAGCTCTTTCTTGGGCGTAGACGCAACCCTCCACATGTGCATGACTTTCTAGATTTCCATGGATACATTAGGAATTTTTCAAAGCTCCCTGCATGTACCTCCTTCTTGTCTTTTTCTTTTAATTTTTTTTAATTCAGCTTTTCTTTCCCTGAACAGCTATCACTGCCCAGGAAGGTGTGAATTAAACAGTTTCTAATGATTGTTTTTGACAAACACCTTGGAGTTAGGGTTTCCTTCACTGAATGAACTCTTAGTCACATCAAATAAAGACAATATCTATGAGTGTGGCTCTTCTAGGTAGTTGCCAAACAGATCAAATACTCATAATACTCTGGTGATGGAGCTTTCTGGGATTTACAACCCTGTTCTAACACCTCCATAGCCTGTTAAGCTACTGGTTTTTACAACTTCCGTGGTTCTAAGTAAAAAGATGACAAAGCTCAAAAAAGAAAAAAACAGTAGAGAAAATCAATGAAACCAAGAGTAGCTTCTTCAAAATATCAACAATATTGACATAAGTTTAGTTAGATTAACTAAGACAAAAAGATAGAAGAGTCAAATAACTAAAATTAGAAACAGAGGAGAGCACATTCTTACAAATTTTACAGAAAAAATAAAGTGACTATAAGAGTATCATGAGCAATTATACTCCAAAAAATCAGATAATGTAAATGAAATGGATAAATTTCTAGAAACATACAATCTGCCTAGACTGAATCAAAAATAAATAGAAAATGGGGAGGGCCCTATAACTAGTAAAGAGATTGAATGAATAATTAAAAACTTCCCAAAAATGAAAACTCAAGGATGAGGTAGCTTCATTGGTGAAATCTACTAGATATTTAAAGACGAATTAACATCAATCTTTATCAAACTCTTACAAAAAATTCAAGAGGACCAAACGCCTCCTAAGTCATTCTATGATGTCAGCATTACCCTGATACCAAAGCCAGATAAAGACATTACAGGAAAAGAAAACTACAGACCACTATCCCTTTTGATTATTGATACAAATATCCTCAACAAAGTACTAGCAAATAAAATTCAACAGCACATTAAGAAGATTATATTTCATGACCAAGTCAGACTTATACCTAGAATGCAAGTGCAGTCCAACATTTGAAAATGGATCAATATAATATACTGCATTAACAGAATGACATAAACAATAATATGTGATCATCTCACGTGATGTAGAAAAAGCAATGGACAAAATTCAACATTCTTTTATGATAAAAACATTCAGAACACTACCAATAGAAGGAAACTCCCTCAACATAATAAAGGCTATCTATGAAAAAACCCACAGTCCACCTCATACCCAATAGTGAAAGGATGAAAGCTTTTCCTCTAGGCCCAAGAGCAAGACAAGGATGCCTGCCTTTGCTACTTCTAGTCAACATAAAAATGGAAGTCCTGGTCAGAGCAGTTAGGCAACAAAAAGAAATAAAAGGCTTCCAAATTGGAAAAAAAGAAGTAAAATTATCTCTGGTCACAGATGACATGCACTTCTATTTTGTAAACACCAAAGATTCCATACACAAAAAGACGGTAGGTGGAGGAAAATTCAGTTAAGTTGTAGGATATGAAATCAACACACAAAAATAAGTTGCTTTTCTATACACTAACAATGAACAATGAAAAGGAAATTAAGAAAATAATTTCATTTATACTGGTAGCAAAAAAAAAAAATGTTTAGGCGTAAACTTAACTATTGAGGTGAGACTTTCACACTGACAACTACAAAATATTCCTGAAAGCAATTGAAGATGACACAAAGAAATGGAAAGACATCCTGTGTTCAGGGACGGGAAGACTTAATATTATTAACATGCAAGTATTGAATAGACTCAATAAAATATCTATCAAAATTTGAGTGATATAGTTTTTTCAAGGAATAGAAAAATCAATCCTAAAGTTCAAATGGAATTTCAAGAGAGTTTGAATAGGCAAAGCGATCTTGAGAAATAAAAACAAAGTTGGAGATCTCACACTTCCTGATTTAAAAACTAACTACAAGTCCATGGTAATCAAAAAATTGTAATACTAGCATAAAAATAGATGTGCAGATCATGGAATGAAATAGCACAGAAATAAACTCTCACATATATGGTCAAATGATATTCAACCAGGGTGCTAAGATCTTTAAACAGGGAAAGGACAGTCTTTTCAACACATAGTGTTGGGAAAACTGGATATCTGTATGCAAAAAACTGACGTTGGACCCTTACCTTACACCATATAAGTACAAAAATCAATTCAGAATAGATCAAAGACCCAATTCTAAAAGCTAAATTATAAAACTCTTAGAAAAAAACATAGATTGAAATTTTGATGACATTAAGTTTCGCAATGATTTTTTTGGATTTGACACCACAAGTAGAAGCAATGACAACAAAAAAACAGATAAATTGGACTTCATGAAAACTAAAAACTTTTGTTCATAAAAGGAGAATATCAACAGGGTGAAAAGGCAACCAATGGAATGGAGAAAATATTTGCAAATGGTATATCTGATAAGGAATTGATATCCAGAGCATATAAAGAACTCAACAACAAAAAAACAAAACAAAAAAAAACTGATTAAAAATTGAAGAAAACTTGAATAGACATTTCTCCACAGAAGATATACAAATGGCCAAGAATCATATGAAAAGACGTTCAACATCACTAGTCACTAGGAAACTGCAACTCAAAACCACAGTAAGATACAACTTCACACCCATTAGGAAGGCTATTGTCAGAACAACCCCCCAAAACAACAAAAAAACCCCAGAATGTAACAAGTTTGGCAAGGATGTGGAGAAATTGTAACCCTTGTGCATTGCTGGTGGGGAGTAAAATAGTGTCACAACTGTGGAAAACAGTATGTTGATTTCTAAGAAAATTAATCTTACAATTACCTTATGGTAATATGATCCAACAATTTCACTTCTGGATATACACCCTAAAACAGTGAAAGCAGGGACTTGAACAGATAATTGTATATCCATTTACACAGCAATATCATTCACAAGAGTCAAAAGGTGGATGCAACCTAAGTGTACATTGGCTGATGATTGGATGAACAAAATGTGGTTTATACCTGCAATGGATTATTATTCAGCCTTAAAAAGAAAAGAAATTTTGATGTGCATCTACAACATAGGTGAACTTTGAAGACATTTTGTTAAGGGAAATGTCAGTCACAAAAGAACAAATATTTTATGATTTCACTTATGTGAGGTTCCTGGAGTAGTTAAATTCATAGAAATGGAAAGTAGAATGGTGGTGGCCGCAGGGCTGGGGGAAGGTGGACACGTGGAGTTAGTATTTAACGACTACAGTTTCAGCTGAGAAAGTTGAAAAAGTTTTGGAGATGGAGATGCTAATTTTTGCACCAAAATGTAAATGTGCTTAAAACCACAGTACAAAACTGCAGGCTTAAAAATGGTTAAAATGGTGAATTCTAGGCTATGAATATTTTACTACAAACAAAATGACCATGCTCAATATTTTTACTGAGATTCGGCCATTTTCTTTGAATAAATGCTCCCAGGATTGAAGCAAGGTCTTGGTTAGTGTCCAGAGTTCTGAAAAAGTTGATTTTGATAATTTTTGCAGTGTTCTCATTGCTTTTAAAGAGGAGAGGATTCTCAGATGCCCTCGCTTGGCAATTCTGGAGGTGCCTTGCCCTCTACCATATTTTTGCTTACTGCTTGTCTCACTTATTTTTCTGCTCATTTCATCTCCTTTTCTGCTTTTTTAGTTGATGGATTGCATTTATTCTTTTAATTATCATTCACTTGTTTTGTCATAACATTTTCCTCTCTTTACTGAAAAATTAAACAACCCGCTCCTTATGCTTAGTGGTAACTCGATGTTTTTCATTCTTACTCGAAATCTAATGTTACTTCCTTCACCCATCACCCAAAGAGCACAAGGACATTAAAAGACCAACCCTTGACATTCCAATCCCAAATTTTGCTTTTGGAGGGTCCAGTATTTTATATTTTGTCCTTATGTTTAACCTAACAAGTTAGATATTGTTCTTAATTTTTGCAAACTATGTGTGTACATGCATGTTTACCAGTTTCTTTGCTCACCGTTCCTTCTTGTATGGTGGAACATCCCTCTGGGTTTTATATGCCTTACTTTCGAAGCACATCATTTAGAAGTTTTATTTAGTAAATGTCTGTGCTGGTAAACTCTGTCAGGTGTTTACTTATCTGAAAATGTCTTTATTGTACCCTTGATCTTAAAGTGCAGTTTTGGTGCAGAACAAATTCTAAGTCTATAGTTGTTTGAAAAATATTTTTCTGTGGTTTTCTGGATTGTTGTCAGTCTAATTGCTGTTCCTTTGTGTGTGATCTGACTTTTCTTTTCTACGACTTTGAAGATCATCTTTGTTCTTTGCTATCTTGTAAATTCACTACAATGTGTTTCAGTGTAGATCTGATAAAGGTACTCCTTGGTGTATGTTATGTGACCTGTGTCTGTGGGTTTAAGAATTTCATCAGTTAAAGAAAATGTACAGATATATTATCATTCCAAACGTTGCCAATTTTGCCCATCCTCTGGTTAATATTTTCTCTTTCTAGTACTCTAATTATACATATTCTCGAACTTTCACTCTTTATTTCTAATCTTTTAACCTGTATTCTTTTATGACCATTTCCTTTTCTCTCTATATGGCTTCTGGGTGATTTCTTCAGATTTACCTTCCAGTTCACTAATTCTCTTTTCAGTTGTTCCTTGCTGTTTAACACTTTGGTCAAATTTTTTTTTAATGTCAACGTTATCTTTTTTCATGACAAGTTTTAAATGTGTCATGTCAGTTTTTGCACTTTATCCGTGCTTTCTCGCTTTTTTGATTCCATTTTTTAAAATACTTTGTCCATATGTATTACATACTGTGTATTTGATTATGCTAACATCTGACACACTTGCTGTTTCTCCTGGTTAAATCTCACAGACTGGCTTTAGTGCATATTATGATCTTTGGTTGTGATGATATATTCAGGTGATCCTAATCTGTGGGATTTCTTGGAGACTCAGGCCAAGAATGCTTTCTTCCTTCTTTGTGGACTCCAGCCTAAGACTTAGTCAGAGACAGATGGCCTTCTACAAAAGTGGCTTTTTGATGTGATTTCTCTTTTATTCCTGCCTTTTACTTCCCAGAACTATACTTGCCCAGAGAAGCTACTGCTATCAACTGGTGCATATATTCTCAGGATTATAAACAAGAATATATGTTTTATACCTCAGTGAGTCTCTCATCTTTGAGAAGTGTATTCTGAACATCTGCGGCAGTAGTGTCCTGTTTTTTTTTATGATGTCTCTACTTTTCCCCTAAATTCATCCTCACGCAATCTTGGTTGTTTTCGACAATCATTTCATCTAACTTATGGGGATTTTAGTTATTTCCTAGTTTCAAAATGCACTTCCAAATTTCTTTCTCTGTGTTGATTTTAGAAATTTTTTAGAACAGAAAAAGAAATATTGAATTTTTGGTTACATTCTCTTGTTTACTTCTTGATCTCAACTATTTTAGTCTCCTTCACCTTATGTATTGCTTACGAATTTTTAATTATATTTTTCTTATCATTTTCTTAATTTTTATTTTACTCATTCTTTTATGATTTGCTCTTTTGTACTTTTCAGAACTTAGAATGCATATGTAACTAAAATTAAAATAATGTTTTAAATGATTAATCTTGTATTTTGATTTTGGACTTTTTTTTCTATCTATCTTTAAAATAGACTCATTTTTTTTTTGGATCTCCGTCAGTTTTATTGCTAGTTAACTAATAATGTAGTTCCTTTGGCACACTGAATATAAATACAGGTTAATAATCCTTTCCATAGAAATCTGAATTAATCAAAGTACACACATCTCCAACCTTGAGACATTTATCAATACCAATCAAGCGTAAATGGTATCAGAATTGATTGGTTTTGGCAGAGTCTTACCAAGTTTCACTTCCCTCAAAATTTATGGAAGAGAGCCATGCAACATCTGAACATGGATTCAAAAGAGCAGATAAAAATATTCACATGGGGGCTTCCCGGTGGTGCAGCAGTTAATTTCACACATTCCGCTTCGGTGGCCTGGTGTTGGCCGTTCGGATCCCGGGTGCGGACTTGGTACCGCTTGGCAAAGCCATGCTGTGGTAGGTGTCCCACATGTAAAAAAGCAGAGGAAGAGGGGCATGGATGTTAGCTCAGGGCCAGTCTTCCTCAGCAAAAAGAGGAGGATTGGCAGCAATTAGCTCAGGGCTAATCTTCCTCAATAAAAAAAAAAAATCATGTGACTTAAACGTATCTCCACATAACCTGATTGAGGTTACTATGTTGAGGAGAGAAAGTGGCAGTAGAGTATTGTGTTTGTGCTTTGAGTCTCAGAAAGATAATTTTATGTCCTTGCTGTGCATTAGCAAGTCAGTTTTAATTAATTATCAATTTAAACATTAATTTAAAACATTTTAATGGGACAACAGACTTAAATTCTTGGTGCAAGGGATATACTTCAGAATCATAAATTCCACCTCCAAAGTCCAAAATTTATGGGGTAAAAGCCAAGATTACATAAATTGTATTTAGTCAAGATGAACCTGGGAAAATTTTCCAGCTCTGAGAATGTCATTCTGCTCTGATTAGAAAAGGAAGGCTACAAAACGCAGGAAATTGGACTGCAGGTGATTCCATGTGTTATTACTGTTGAAAAACTTGACTCTCAAAGAGGAAATGATTGTAATCAAGGGAATATGCAGACATAGGGATAGAGATAAAATCAGAGTGCAGATGTGATATATAAACTTGATGACATTTCCCTAATTTGAGGGGCCCAGCATATTTGCCTCAATTCTATCCACATTTCCCTCTCTTCCATACTTTCTAACATATTGATGTCACAGGGCATTTCTCTCTCTCTCTCTGTCTCTCTCTCTCTCTCTTTCTCTGTCTGTCTCTCTCCCTCCCTCTCTCTCTCTGTGTCTCTCGCCTTCTCTCCTTGTTCTACTTTCCTGGCTAGTCTATGAATAATTACATTATGTAAAAATGTCCTAATAGATGTTGTAATAGAGGAAGCACATGTAGACCCGATGTTGTTCTATCATTTTCATGACCTCTTCCTAAATTACATTTCTTACTATAGCATCTTTTCTGCTGCCACGACAACCATGCAAGGAATGCAACAGACGACACCAGGGGCTGGTGCTGGTTTTTACCAGCCAGGACCTCATGCTTCTCAAAACGAGTACCAATGGCTAGGGATGCCAGAGAAGTTCTTGAAGGGGGAACCCAAAGTCCTCGGGGTAAGTCAGCAGCGGATCTGGGAGAAGACCAATCCTGTTGTAGAATCACCAGGGATCAGATCTAACATCAAATACTCTGTCTCACTAGCCTCATAATACATCAGCAGGCCCTAGGAATATCAGTATTTGGTGTGCAGAGCCTATCACTTGAAAAATGATACAATATTCTATTACTTCATGCATCTGATTTAGTTGTATTTAAAATATAGTGACTTCAGATCTACTGTAGGGTTGTGGGTCATCCGTGACAACTATATTTAACTTCACCACGGAAGAGCAACAAAAGAAAAGGACATATGTGCAGCAGCTCGTGTTCCATCTACAGAACTTCCTGATAGCTGATGGCCCCATATTTTTTACTATCTCTCTCTGGGGAGTTTTCTTAGCTTTCTTCTGTGCTCTGTGCATTTCTGTCTGGAGTCACAGGTGGATGTGTCTAAAAGAAATGGATGATGTAAAGAAAGACAGGTTAGTGCAGGTGGAAGGACAGTGAATATAGAGGATTATCTTTAGCCCAAGATTTAAGCCAATGGTACAAAGTCATTATGATGCTGTGGATCCTTTTGAACTCAATGGGTTAATGTACTCCAATTTCTCTATTTTGGGCCATGTACTCACTCATGTCCTCAGGCCCCAGGCCCCAGACCCCAGGAAAATGGCATATTTCTCTTCTCTTTGTCTTCTGCTGTACATACTCTCATTCCTTAGATTACTTCTCTTGCTAGAACATTTGCTTCCTAATTTCTGGATCACTCCTGTCTGAGCATGTGCGAAGGAGATCAACAGTGGTGGTAGGAGTAGCATAATAGGTAGGTATCATAAAGCACCTCTGGGAAGGTCCTGGTACCATCTTTTTTATCTTGAAATTAATGAGGCAATTGGGATAGATATACCAAGAGATAATTTTAGTAACTTAATATTTACACAGTACTTTGTATGTAAGAAAAGTGGCAGGACAATATCATCAAGATCATCTGACTATTTCAAAAGATAGAGAATAAGGGTAACTTAGTGGTTGGAAAGGGGGTATCTTGGCAGCAAATTTTGTGGTAGGTAATCAATTTTTACTTTCTTCATCATTTCTAGGTTGTCCAGATTCTGATTGCCCTGGTGAACTTCAGCTTGGGAATAATAATGACTACTGGTGTGGTGTCATTTAATGGAATTTATGATCGTCCTTTAACAGTGTACTCAGGGTACACAATTTGGGGGTCGGTGATGGTGAGCAGAATACCGTCTGACATAGTTGGAGACAATATAACATAGTTGTTAATCTCCTGGAGCTTTGGAATCATATCCTAACCCTCTCTTGTAGGTCTATAACTTTGAGAAAGATCTCCAACCTCTTTTGACTCAATTTTCTCATAAATGTGAATAATAACATAAAACTCAAAGAAAGCTAGGCAGACTAAATAATGAATGTATCAGGGTATATTACAACACCATATAGCAAAAAATCTAAACCAGAATGGTTAAAAAATTGAAAGCATTGATTACTCCACAACAAGAAGCCTGGTAGTTAGTCATTTATAGGGTTGGTTTTTCAGGAGTTACCCCATTGAGGACTGCTGGCATAGTGTATCAGATTCATTGGCACATCTTCTTGTTCATAAACGTTCTATAATGCATAAATGCTTTATATTCCTAAGCCAGCTATGGGCAAAGTTCATGTATTTGCCATTATTAGCTTGGGCTACTCAAGATTCACCTCTATGGCTGGCAAGCGTTCACTGAAGCTCATAGAGTCTGAAAAAAATGAGAATTTTGTCAGCAAGAGAGGAGAGGATACATGGCTTGTATGCAAGCAATTTACAGTCAACTCTCAAATCTTTGCAAATACCATTGCCATTAGATACATTTTATCTCATAATTTCAATATTAATAACTATAAATTAAATTAAAATTTAAGAAAGTTTAAAATTTCCCCCCAGAAAAAATTGCAAGAGAGTTTCTCTGCAAATTGAGAGTGTAAATGAAGCATAAAGTATCAAGTTTTATCTACTGACAAGAGGAAAATACATCTATGAACTGGATGTGTGTTAGACTCAGGGAATCTATTTAAGTCTGCCAAGTTTCCCTTTATCTGCAAAGTTGAAAATGAGACAGTTTAGAGTTTAAAGTCTATAATGAGCTGGCTTTGTGCGCCCCCATGCCTGTTGCAAGCTTTGAAGAAGAGCAAATGCTGGTCTCCTTCTGGGCAGTTGTACAATGCTTTATATATCTGATCATATTCATGTCAGTAGTAGCTTTTATTAAATTCTTACTGTGCTCTAGGCACTCTGCTAAGTGCTTTATATGTGTAATTCCATTTCAAACAATCATCCCAAACTTCTGAGAAAGGATTTATCATTGTCCTCATTTTATGGATGAAGAAATTAGGGTTTAGAGAGATTAAGTAAATCGCCCAAGATCACACACTTATTTGGTAGGGGAATTAGAGCTCAAATAGGGTCAGTGTAATTCCAGTATTTCATGCATCTAACCACTTGGGGTTTCTGCTTCCCTTTCCGTTTCCTTTTCAAGACCACTTTGGAAACCAGTTTTCATAATTTACACCTTTACACATGTTCAGTAGATTACCAGGAACTGCAGGAGCTGTGTTTGTCAACTGAGACATTGCTCAGACTCTTGTAGGCGTCCCACTAGATGAGCCTTTGCTTAACTGGGGGAATATTTTTTCCTGCTACCATCAGTTATGCTTTCAACCTTATCTCGAAACTTCACCTTTGAAATGCCTCCTTTTCTCCCTTATGCAGTACAAGAATAACACCAAGAACCACTCACACATTTCTCTTCTATTTGGCCCTCTAGTCTCCAGTAGAGATAAATGTCCTTTATCACAATCCCATGAAATTATCCTCACATTAGTCTATCTGTTCAAGTTTTCTTTTGTGTACTTTTGGAATATTGTAAAGTTTTATTTATACGTACCTTTCACATTCTTTGTTAAGCGTTTTGTCTCAGAAACTATAAATTTTTTGCTATGGTAAATGAATTTCTCTTATTAATTCCTATATTCAAACACACAAACACATGTTTATAGCATATATATACTTAATTTCTGTATATAATGATGTTCCCTTGTGCCTTAGTGAATTTTCTTAGAGTGTATAGCAGTTTTTAGTTGATAATCTTGGATTTTTGCAGTATAACATATTTATATGTAGAAAGAAGTAATTATAACCATTTGCTTCAAATATTTTTCTTATATAACCATTTTGGTGAATATACTAAGAATAGTATTACATAAGAGTCTACATCTTTATCTTGATTTGATTTTATAAGATGACCCCAGTGTTTCCCCATTAAACATAACAACCTTAAGATTGAGACAGATGTTCTAGCATATTATAGAAATTGCAACTCTTCATATTTTATAAATAATGTTTAAGTCAATAAGAACATCAAATGCTATTAACTGTCTTATCCACATTGTAAACATGAATAGCAATTAGCATCTGAGTTTTCTCCTTAAATTCATTAATTTCATAAATTATAACAGCATTTCAATACTAAAAAAACTAGACATTTGGAGAAATACCCACTTGTTGTTGATTCACGTGATATTACATGATGGGTGATTCGACCTGCTATTTTTTTTCAGAAGAGACTTAGTTTACATTAATCATCTGTCTTGGTATTCATAAATTTGTTGAAAAAATTTATCAAGCTACTTCATTAGATCAGTCTTTTTTGGTATGAAGATAGATTTTTTGAAACTTCTGAAATCAAATAGGGAAAGCAAACCTAGAAACTCAAACAGTTAAACAGCTTAAGGCAGGGAGTCCCATCGACTTCACTCCAATCATCTGAGCTAAATGGAAAATAATTACCCAATTGATGGAGTCAAGTGAATCAGTATATTAGAAATATCATCTAATATAGAATTTAAAATTTTTCTTTGCTACTATTTTATTTACAACTTTTAATAGTCATTTTAAAAGAAAATAATCATTAGGTTTTAATTATATATTAATAATAAGATATTAATCTTGTTAAATTTGGCCTCATATTAGGATTACTTCATATCAGGAATTGAGAAGCTTTCTGTATGTTTCAATCCCCTTAAACAGTTTAAATACCATCACTGTTAGACATTTTCTGAAAGGGTGGATAAATTCTCCTGTGAATCCATCTAGTAAAATTTCTCTGTTGTTTCTGGGAAAAGGCTACCGTTATTTACAAATTTTTGTGTTTCTTCTAATATAATTGTTCTGTTTAACATAATTGTGACTTTTGAGGATAAGTTTTAGCAAGTGATCCCTTTACATATTTGTTTAAAGTTTTTTACCTGTATTTTTCTTCTTGTTATTAGTTTCTTATATCAGGGTCCTTGTCAATTGCAGCAGGAACCAGAACTACAAGAGGTCTGGTGAGTAATGCTTCCTAGTTTTTGCTCCAAAAGAAGAAAGATTAATCATGTATGTATTCTTCCAGAATAGAAAACAAATTTTACTTTTTAAAAATCAGAAGAAATTGTAAGTTTTACCTGGTGGGATTGGTCTTTCAAAAATTGGAATAAAAAATTGTCAGATAAGAGAATTATTGACATGAGAATGAACATTTGGGAAAGTACTTGCTGGGAGAATCTTTATGAAAATACAGAGAAGTCATGAGACGATACATCCAAAGGATCGGTTAAACAAACCCTACAGCTTGAGATCCAGCCCCACATGACAGTAGCACCAAGTGTTGATGTAGCATCATATTTATTGACTTATTGATGAAAATATGTATTCCAATTATATACAGAAAGGATTTTGATTCAGTTTTCAATTAAATAAATTCAGAATAAAGCTGTTAAATAAGGAGAAGCAAATTTAAAACAAGCTTTCATGCCAATATGTCTTTCCCAAAGCCAATAAAAGGCAAAAGCCCAGATCTCAATAAATGATTTTCCTAGATAAAGAACATTTTTTAGTTATCTTCACTCAAAGGATAAATATCAAATTATGGAGGTGATCAATATTGCTTTTCCAAATCTGACCTCAATCTGTCTCTCTAGCATCTCCTCCAGATATAACCATAACCATTAAAATCTACTATGTGCTACAGCCACACTAAGCCTCTCATACTTTCTTGAGGAATTTTAGTTCTTATAAAGGCCTCTATAACTTCACTGAGAGAAGAGAATACAGGAAAAGGAATAGAGAGAACAAAGGGAGATAATATGCAAAAAGCATGTAGTCATGAGAGGCAAGAAACAGTGAGAAAATAAGAAGTCAGTCACCTGAAACAGAACGTGATGGGAGATGGACACAGACAGGACTGTCCAGCTAAAGGGTAAAGGGTATTGAAAGCCCTGCTAAGGAGATTGGAGTTGAGCTCACACGCCCATGGGAGTCATCTGAAGGCTGTAATGTAGGAATAATAGTACGATATTTGTGGTTTGGCAGGAGATTGGAGTTGCAATTACTATAACAAAAGAGACAAGTTAGGAGACTATTGCTATAATCAAGACAGAGAAGATGGTTGGAGAAGAAGTTGTGAATGTAAAGTTATTGATGGAGACGTATCAGAGAACGTTGTTGGATTAACTGATTTTCCTTCCTTTCTAGGTCCAAGGTAGCCTAGGGCTGAACATTACCAGCTCTATCTTTGCTGCATCAGGGATCTTAGTCACTATGAGCAGCATAATCGTTTTCTCAGTCACTTACCCTTTGTGTAGAAATCATCAGAACTCGGAGAATTGTTCCATGCTTGTATCTGCTTTATTGGTTAGTGCTTCCTCTTTTCATGGGATACTGTGGTGGAAGCAAGTCACAGGAGCCCGGGCTCTGGCAAAAGTAACAATCAGTGTCATCTAATTGATGAATCACTTTGGGAAGTTAGAATTGATTGAGAAATAGGGCAATCTTTTATATAGGAGTCAGGCCCATGTCTCATCTCTCTCTTTGTTCCTTCTCTAAATGTGATAAGGGAAAGTGGGAAGAAAGCTCATAGTAGTAGAACATCCACTCTGTAATAACTAGTGTGCTAAGCATTTTGCTCAATTCTTCCTGTTTAATTTCAAAACACTGGTAAGTATGTCCTGTTATCCACTCTAAAAATGGAGCCCAGATGTCAGTCTCTATATCTTCCAGGGAGTCCTGATGGAGCCTGATACAGTTGCCTGGTTCTCTAATAATAAAGGAAATTGCCTTGAACGTTATATTACAAATGGTGAAAAACCCAGTATACCTCCCATCTCTGGATGTTCTTGCAAGATTAAGCACTTTTTGCTTCAATGTCCAGCTCTTGGCAAATTCTCAATCTCTGTTCTGAATTTTACTACTTTTCTGTGCCCCTTGCCCTCATCTAGATAGCATCCTGGTTGCTTTATTCTCCAAATTAGCACTTACACAAGATTTTGTAGGTTGTGAAACTTCTTGAAGTTTTGGGTAAGTGCGTGGAGGAAGAGATATTGCTGTACCCATAGCAGACTAAAATACAATGAAATCTTTATTATTAAAAAGTCTATTGGCCATTCTCAACACCACTGAGTTTTCTGTTGTCTCCTCTCCATTTGAGCTTCCAGTCTTTCACTGTGCTGCTTAATTCTTTCTCTTATTGTCTCTTTTCCAAACCCAAATTTGGAACTCAGCATTCTTCCTAACTTCTTAAGCAGATCGATCGCATTACCTTTTCTTAATTCCTAGTAAATCCTAGGAGAATCTTGACCGCCATATATTCACTCCAAAATCACCCCTTCAGTGACTTTGCTAAAATAATTTACTTCCCTTAGGTTTCCAGCTCCTGCTTCCACTTATAAGTGTTCTGTAGTTATTTTGTGCTCACTGCGTAATCCATAAAACCCCTCCATCTCATGGTCAGCTATTAACCTTAGCTCCATCTACAAACTTAATTCTCCTTTTCCCTGTAACTTGAAATAATCACTGGTTCTGGGTACTAGGATGTGGACCTCTTTGGCTTATTGTTATTCTGCCTAAAATTATCACTCCACCTACAATTACTAAGATATGAGATCATATTATTGTGTCAACTATATGGAATTCCTAGTTTTGAAAGAACTAAGTTGATAATTATCTTTATGATCCTTTCCCCCCTTTTATAGCATTTCATATTCTATATCTACAATAGCACTGAAAGTAGAGGACAGGGAAAAAATGATAATTTTATTGGTGAAAAAGTGAGAGGATAAATGACATTCAGCAGGCTCAGAACTAATAAGTGTATGTCTGCAATTAGGAGTCAGTTTTTCTGACCTCTGGCCAATGGTTCTTCTCTTTTAGTATTGTAATCAGTGGTCAATGATTTGAACTCATCATCTCTATTCCTCATGTTCCTTTGTTATGAATTTGTTCTTAGGGTATGGATGGTATGGTGCTCATTTTAAGTGTGCTGGAGTTCTGCATTGCTGTGTCCCTCTCTATCATCGGGTACAAAATAATCTGTTGTAATCGTGGTAAGGTGAGTATCAGTCTTGCCTTGAAGATACCTGCCTTCATTTTCTAGTACTGTGTAATAAATTGCTCAAACATAGAGTTATAAAGCAACCTACATTTATTATCTCTCAGTTTCTACAGCTTCTCTCAGTTTGGGCATGGCTTAGCTGGGTTCTCTGCTCAGGATTTATAAGGCTGTAATCGAGGAGTGGGCTGAGGCTGTAGTCTCAGCTGAGGCCTCTGGTCCCCTTCCACGCTCAAATGGCAGAATTTATTTCCTCTCAGCTGTGGAACTCATCACAAATTACTTCTACAGTGAGGCCTCCAGGAGAGCAAAAGTCTCTGTTGCTTTAAGGCTTTTTAAAATGTTCCCATCATTAGATCATGTGCATCCAGAATAGTATCCTTTTTGGTAAACTCACAGTCAACTGGTTACTAACTTACTCACAGGATTGATATCCCATCAAATACAGAGGTCTCACCCATACTCTAGCAGAGGGAATCATGCAGGAGCATGGGTGACCGGGTGTCATCTTAGAATTCTGCCTATCACAATGGATAAAGTAAAGCTATTTTTCTTCATCCTTACTCCTTCGAAGGGCCTCCCTTCTTACTTAGGATCAGAATATTTTACAATTGAGAGGTCCCCAGGCAGTGCCAGATGCTGCTCCATTATCCTATTATTGCAGCCTCCTGCTGCAGAAAGTCAGGGTTTCGCAATTCTCTGTCAGTGTGCGCATACCTGCCCATTCTCTTACCCTGAGACTTGCAGCAGATCCTCCTGGCTGCTGAGCAGAAAGGATGTCAACTGGAGAAGACTGGGAAATGGGAGGAAAGAAGAGACCAAGAGGTACTAGGAAGGATAGAACAAGGATATCTTCCAAGAACTGAGGGTTCCAGGGTGAGAAAATGGATGTTAAAACCTAGGAGGTGCTCATTAGTTTCACTACCCAAAGGCCTGGGTCAGACAGAAGCCAAAACCAAATCATAAAATAATAATAGTTTGATCAGATTATTTTTCCACTACTTTCTTTTTTTTTTAAAGATTGGCACCTAGGCTAACAACTGTTGTCAATCTTCTTCTTCTTTTTTATTTTTTTAAGGATTGGCACCTGGGCTAACAACTGTTGCCAGTCTTTTTTTTTTTTTTTCCTGCTTTATCTCCCAAACCCCCCCATACACAGTTGTATATCTTAGTTGCAGATCCTTCTAGTTGTGGGATGTGGGACGCCAGCTCAACATGGCCTGACAAGTGGTGCCATGTCCGCGCCCAGGATCCGAACCCTGGGCCGCTGCAATGGAGCACACGAACTTAACCCCTCGGCCACGGAGCCGGCCCCTCCACTACTTTCTTTTGGGGCTTCCATGCTAGACTACATCCCCCACCCTACAGCCGTTCCCCACAGAAAAGAGATTGACTAAATCAAATGAACTTTATTGTTGGACTCTTGCATTATAAGATCCTAGAAGCTAGAGTTTCTCAACAATTCCCAATGATTTTGTAACTTAATTAAGTGCAGCATTTTTTTCATTACATGAAACATTTGAACCAGGCAGTAAACTCCTTAGTAATGCTCAGATCGTAATATCTAGGCTACTGTTGGCTTCTGCTCCTAGATTAGTTACAGAGCTGAGAAGTTTTGCTTTCCCTAATTCCACTGGTTACAGAACTGGAAAGTGTCAATCAAGAAAAGCAATGGCTTTGGAGCATATAATGCTTAAGTCTTTATCTCTTTCTGGATCTCCCCGCCACATACACTCCATTTCACACTGAGTTTGTGGAAGAAGAACCAGCATTTTCCTTAGTTTCCTAATGATTCCTCCTATTTTGGGTCAATGTGGTTTTTTGCAATGCTTTACTCATGTTCAGCAAATCAGTGATTTGGATAGGTTGTTGCCATCAGCATGAACGACCAGGTTTGGAAGAAGAGCTCTGTATTTTCCACGACACTTGGGTTTACCCAACGTGTTGAGCACCATCATCCACATGTATGATTGATCTACTTGCAAGGCCACAGTAACAGCAATCAAGATCTCAGGCCAAGAGCTATCACTGAGTGTTTTTCCTAGATCTAGCCTCATCTAAAGAATGCCTGAAAAACCCAGAAAATTGATGTTGAGACTGAATTCAGAGAAGAAATTGTAGACTCTGATGATGGTGACATTGTGTAGACAGGTAATGCAAACCCCAAGGTTATTTGTTGACTCACCTATGGCATTCTGATTGATTCCGCAGGTTGTGTTCATTGCTTCATCAAATCCTCACGTGGCATAAACAGCATCTCCTGCACCAGTTACAGGATATTTGATGCCACCAACAGATCAACAGAGAAATGTTCCAGAAAACCTTTCTTGACAGTTATGCAAGAACCCCACTTGGGAAAGTAACAGAATCCAACTCTGACTTTAATATATTTATCTATATAAAATTCAGAAATATGTTCTCGTTTTCTCCCCAGAGCTCATTTCGCTGGCTCTTTATCATCAATAGCAGAAATTAAATAAATGTAAAAGTCAATAGGACCTGAAAGTTTTTCATCCAGCTTCAGGACTTTTATAGAAGGACATAAGGTGGTAAATAAGATTTGGCAGAATAAGGGCAAAAAGATATTGCTGAATGAGGCCTCCATGCAGACTACATATTTCTGCTTCCTTGGTCAATACTTCTCCCTCTTGTGTGACTTTCTCTTCCTGCCTTTGGCAATACAAGGTATTTTAACATTTAGAAAGTTGAGATGCGTGGCTTTTCCTTCTCTTCCCTTTTCCTTCTCCTATTGAAAATAACTTCGAATAGCACAGTCAGTCCTTGCATGTGCACAAACCATTATTTGCGTGTAAATATACATAGAATAGAAATCATATCATGGATCAGATTCAACTTTTATTTTTTCTCTCTCTCTCTTCACCTTCCTCTCCTTCCCTATCTCTCTCATTCTCTTTCCTACAGGGCAGGGTTATATTCTAATCAAATTTGTATCCAGTGCCATATATGTGATAGAACAACACATGGTATTTACTGTTTGTTCATTAAATACATTTGACTTATTACAGAGCAAAAATAAATTAAACAGAATTAGAAACAATGAATATCCATTTCTCTCATTTGCTAACCAAGTGGCCATTGCTATACAACAACATTTCTCGGTACTTCATGTTGCTCTTCAGTAAAGTAGTGATAATATCACCTAGCTCATAGACCTGTGATAATTGCTTGATACAATATAGGCAGAGCAACCATTACTCTCATTGGCAAATACTGAGGCTTAGGTTTAATTTAGACGCATACATGAATATATGTACACGTATATGTATTTGTATATATGTAATACCAATTCATTATCATTCTATTCAACACATGTTTATAAAGTGCCTATGATGAGTAGGTATTGTTTTAAGCAAATGAGAATATAGTGGTGAACAAGAGATATGACATCCTTCGTGTCATGTCAGTTAAACTCATAGGGCAGGGCATAATTGAACACATATGTAATTAGTCAAAATATTTCCACATGTTGTTAGAACCTACATGCAAGTTAATGGGCTAGAGAATAGCTGGTGGTATTGGTGGGGGAGTGTGGTACATTAGAAAGAGTAACCAGGAAAGTTCTTTCTGAGGAAGTGATAATTTTATTATGATAGGAGAAAAGAACAAATCTTTGCATTTTTACAGACTTTTTTTTGGTTTCAGTTTTTTCCAGCTTTATTGAGGTATCATAGAGCAATAAAAATTGTAAGTATTTAAGGTATACAACATGATGTTTTGATGTAGGTGTTCATTGTGAAATGATTACCACATATCCATCACCTCACATAATTAGCTTTTATTGTTTTGATGAAAACACTTAAGATAAACTCTCTTAGCAAATTTCAAGTATAAAATACAGTATTATTAACTATAGCCAACACGCTGTACATTAGATCTCTAGAACTTATTCTTCTGACTGAACTGACCAACATCTCTCCATTTCCCTCACCCCCCAGCCCCTGGGAACTACCATTCTACTCTCTGCTTTTATGAGTATGACTTCTTTAGATTCCACATTTAAATGAGATCGTAGAGTATTTGTCTTTCTGTGTCTGGTTTATTTCACTTAGAGTACTATCCTCCAGGTTCAACCACGTTGTTGTGAATGGCAGGATTTCCTTTCCTTTTAAGGTTGAAAATATTTATGTCTATACATACGTGTGTGTGCATGTATACATATGTATGTAAGTTATATACATAAAAATTTTCTTTATGCATTCATCAGTTGACAGACCCTTGGGTTGATTCCATATCTTGGCTATTGTGAATAAGACTACACTGAACATGGGAATGCTGATATCTCTTCTAGATAGTGATTTCATTTCCTTTGAATATGTACCAAGAATTGAGATTGCTGGATCATATGGTAGCTCTATTTTTAATTATTTGAGAATGAACATACACTTTTCTCTAACGGCTGTACCAATTTACATTCCCAACAATAGTGTACAAATGTTCCCTCTTCTTCGCAACCTCATCAAAACTTAGTATCTCTTGTCTTTGTTTTTTGTCCTGAGGAGAGATTTTCCCTGTGCTGACAACCGTAGCCAATCTTTCTCGCTCTCTTTCTTTTTTGTTGCTTGCTTGGGGAAGTCTAGCCCTGAGCTAACATCTGTGCCAATATTCCTCTACTTTGTATGTGTGTCACCATCACAGCAAGGCTGAGGAGTGGTGTAGGTCCATGTCTGGGATCCCAACCCACAAACCTGGGCGGCCGAAGCAGAGTTTGCAGACTTAACCACCGTGCCACAGGGCTGGCCCCCTCTCTTGTCTTTTTGACAACAGCCACTCCAGCAGGTATGAGGTGATATTTTATTGTGTGTTTTTTTTTTAAAGATTGGCACCTGAGCTAACAACGGTTGCCAATCTTCTTTTTTTCCCCTGCTTTTTCTCACCAAATCGCACCAGTATGCAGTTGTATATTTTTCTAGTTGTGGGTCCTTCTTGTTGTGGTATGTGGGATGCCACCTCAATGTAGCCTGACCAGCAGTGCCATGTCTGTGCCCGGGATCTGAACCAGTAAAACCCCAGGCCACCCAAGGGGAGCAAGTGAACTTAACGGCTTGGCCACCAAGCTGGCCCCTCCATTGTGGTTTTGATCTGCGTATCTCTGATGATTAGTGATGTTGAGTGCCTCTTCATATATCTGTTGGCCATTTTTCATCTTCTTTGAAGAAATGTGTAATCAGGTAATTTGCCCATTTTCCCTTCCTTACTTATTATTTTTTCTCCAATACTTCATTTGTATTTTACAGCTTTTGGTACATAGCATTTATTGCCATTTTTTCTGATAGTCGTGGCCTGAATTTTCTCTAAGAAACCACCACTCCCATACTCCCAATTTATGTTGACTCTACCCCCAACTTCTCCTAGATCTGGGCAATGACAAAATTACATTAACCCACCTAGAGTGACTGGTTTTTATATCACTTAGCCTTGTGAATTAAGAAAATTATATGAATGACTGACATTTCCAGTCAAAGCTAATCCCAGCATTTCTGCTTCACTGACCAGGAAAGAAAGTCTGCCTCTTTTCTCTTTGCAGTTGGGCTTGTGCAAACGTAAATCTGCTGCTATAAGCAGACTTCATGCTACTATTTGAATTCTATCAGAGACAAATGCTTACAGAGGAGAGCAGAACTGAGAGGTTCCAAAGGAAAGATGTGTTCCTAACAACGTCAGTTGAATCTCTGAGTCAAGGTGTACCTGGAGTTGGGCCAACCCCTGGAGTTTTAAATATATAAAGAAATTAAAATAGAACTATTCAGGTAGTTCAATGACTGGAAAAAATCCTCCAGTGGCTTATTCTCTAATTCAGAATAAAAGCCAAAGCTGATACTAAGCCCTACTACACCCTACATCACCTGATCCTTTGTTATCTCTTGGATTTTGTAAAATACCCTGCACTCATATTTGCTGAGCTGTTACTTTGGATTTATTTTAAATGGCCAGAGAATGTCATCTTTGGGTGAAAATTTTTGCATCCATGAACCTTTTTGTCTTCATATTTACATAAGCAATCTAAGAGTAGTGCGTTTTTAGATGTAACAATTTATGTGAACATCCAGGCTATTTGAGTAAGGTGTGATGATTCTAACTTTTAAAGCAGATGGCCTGCATTTCAGATCATGTCCTTTGAAATTTCTCAGTAATTTATTGGTCTGTTTGTATTGATTGATTTTTCTTCTGGTTATTGCCATTTTTCTGGTGCTTGGCGTGTATAATAATTTTTGATTGCATGCTGGATATTGCCATTTTTATCAGTTGAGTACTCAAATTGTCTTTCTTCGAAGTATATTGCACTTTATTTCTGGCAGGTATTTAAATATGACATCCAGGTTGATTCTTTTGAGACTTTTTAAAGTCTTCAAAAGGAGCGTTTAGACTTGTTATTACTCTTAGCTAGTTTAGATTTATTATTAAAGCATAATGAAACTGAGGATGAAAGAGTGACAATTTCCCTGGATTAGGGTGCAGTCCTGCCTTGTACACACAGGTTAAAATGGGAAACAAAATTACCAAAGTTTCAGACCTCGCTTTTCAGAACAGCAGGAGGGCTGCTCATGCTGACAGCACCCCACATCTGACTAAGCATCGCACATCGCACAGGAGCATTGAGAAGCTAAAATGTCAGATTGTAAACTTTTGACATCACTGACTAAAAATTCATCACATGAAACACATAGCACCCCCCGAACTTGCATGTGATCCATAAAGAAATATGAAAGACAGTCGCGCCCACGCAGAAGATTCTCAAAACCTCAGCCCCCAAGACCAAATGCAGCCCCTCCTCTGCCTAAAATCCCAGATAAAAACATTTACCTTTTTGTCTTCGAGGAAGTGGATCTGAGTTTTAACTTCGCCCATTCTGTTGACTCTTTCTGGAAACTTTTTATTCTCCTTTCAATAACTCTCCTTTCATTTGTCTGTCTCTTACACATTCAACAAGTCTCCAGTTAGACGTCCCCTGCTCCAGAAAGTTTCCTTTGCATCACCAAGATTGGATTAATTGATCCTCCTATGAGCTCTCTTAGAATACTCTTCATTACCTTGCAGAAAACTGACTATCCTGGATTATGATGGTATGTTTACTTGTCTGTATGCTTCATAATCTATTAGCTCATTGAAGGCAGGCTCTCTATCACTTTTTACAGTTTTATCTGCAGCATAGCACACTGCTTGGTTCATAGTAAATTTTTCTAAGAAAACATTGAATGAAAGAGAACTGAAAATGACTTTGCTTTCCTCCTCCATATAACATAAGTATTGATTTTATATTACAAATGAGGAATCCTAGGTTCAGAGAAATAACAAAGTCATGCAAAAAAATGATTGGTATTGAGTATGTCTTAGTCACAGGCTCTGCTCTTTCTATGATACCAGATTCCTCTTTCATATGGAAAGTGCCATATTAATTATTGCTATGTAACCAACTTCTTGCCATTTTACAGACATTCCTCTCTAATGGGGGAATTTCATGTAAACAATACATTTAAATTGTGCATAGAATGGCAACACACAGTTCTCTAGGGAGGCAAGAGGAACAAGTGAAAATGTGTGAAATTGTGAAAAAGGGCTTTTCAAATGATCTTAAATGCCTTTAAAATAGTTTATGTATATAAAGACCTTAAGCAGAGTCTGATGTGCAGTAAATCCTCAACCACTGATCTCCACTGATATGCACTCTATACACTGATATACCACTGACAGTGGTAATAACCACCATTATTTTCCTGTAAAAGACTCTGTGAGGCCATCACTGCTTGTTCAGTAAATTTCACAATAGCTATCCACACCCAGATGAGGGACACAAAGTTAGTGCTTCTGACATAAAAAAGGAACTAGCTGTGCATGTCAGAAATACTTAGTACTGCTTTTGAGATTTAGAAACACTGCTAGGAGAGGAATTCGGATCTGAACTAGTGAGATTTGGAGTTGGGGCAAGTGATTGTATCTAGAATGAAGGTATTTGCCCAGAATCTCCAGCACTCAAAAGACAGACACACACAGACGTTGCTGGCTTGAAGAAAGGTAAGTCCAAGGACATGCCTTCCTAGGCTTTTGGGCTGATGGTTTCCTCATCCACTGGTTCTAAGGTCCCTGAAAATGGAATGAGAGAGGATGAGGTCACCTCCCATGGCACAAGCTGGTATTCCATGTTGGGGTGGGTCGAGTGCACCTTTAAATGTACGTTTGAGATGTTTGGGGAACAATCTTGCTGTAGAGGATGATGGTAAGGACAGGCACCTGATGGCTTTTGCTGAATGAGATTGTTTTAGTTGCTTTTGTTCTCTAAATCCCCAGGCTATCAGGAAACTGAAATCAATGTTTTACACTTTTGGCTAATTATTTTGTGTACTCTTCACGCCCTCCTTCCATGGTCTTTATTCTCTGTCTCTGACATGTTATTTTGTTACTTTTCTTTTTTGAGGAAAATTGGCCCTGAGCTAACATCTCCCATCAATCCTCTTCTTTTTGCTCAGGGAGAGTGGCCCATCTGTGCCCATCCTCCTCTATTTTATACATGGGAATCCTACCACAGCATGGCTTGATGAGCAGTGCATAGATCCACACAGGGGATCCAAACCATCAAACCCCAGGCAGCTGAAGTGGAGCACGCAACCTTAACTGCTACGCCAGCAGGCTGGCCCATGACTTCTTAGTTTTATATTAAACATTGAAGAAAGAAGTCTGCCATTTGCAGAAGTTGTTGGAGATGTCGTAGGGCAAAGATGGGGTCCCCAGTCTTATGCAGGCCCTGAGATAGACTGTGGCCTTACCTAGTTCTCCTACTATCTTTGGTACCATTCGTGAGAATGCAAGGCATAAACTGAGGCTGCTCATAGGAAGTCTGCTAATGAAAGAGATTTTGTAGATTCCTAGCATTCTTGGGATCAGAAAGAAGCTTGAAGGCAATTGTGAACAATGTATTCTTTCCTTGGATGAGGTAAATGAAAAACAGAGAAAAGAACGTATCTGGAGTCATGCTAGTCAGTAAAAGAGCTAGGAATAGAACCGAGACTTCTTGATTACTGGTACAGCTCTTTTCCCTGCCCAAGTCACCATCTCTACATTACCGTAATTAGCATTTTTAAAAACATCCAAGTTCAGGTCTCCTTTTGGGCTTCTATTTTATTTCTTAAGTTTGACAAGGAAGGAGATGCAGCCCCTTCAGACCATCCTTCTCATGCTTCCTCCTTAGCAATTGTGACAAATGAGGGGATGGTGGCATAAAAATAAGGGAGCAAACGTTGTTGTCGGTGCTGATCCACAAGGAGATTGGAGCCAGTAGAAGAACAGAGGGGAGTTTTCTAGGTTTCTCCATGTTTGTAACAGGAACAACAATTAAAAAAAGTCACTGTAGTGTCAATGGCCCAATGTATGTCACAGATGATGTGACAACACTAGGATTCAGAGTCTTCCACAATCTGGAAGAAATGTCCCTCATCTCTATCCAATTTTCTCTGCTGTTTTGGTCTCCTTGATATATGAGTATGGGAAAGTTAAGTCCGGGAGGATAAACACAAATTTTTGACCTTAGAAAATTTACATCCTGGAGGTAATCCATGGATTTCTATGGTATGAAGGTAGAGCGGTTATATGAACTTAAAGTCAGGGTTTTTAGAAAGACAGAGCACCAGGCCTGAGTGACCAAGACCTGATGTGTATTACCACAGAACTATGGAAAGAACGTAAGAGTCATTTGAAAGCATTATTTTAATATAGTATCTGCTCTGGGCAGACTCACAGCCTTATTCAATACAGAGGGAGAACCAGCAGCGATGTTTGGTCAGACTGAACCTACATTTCCTAAACCTTCCGTCTGAAGGTAAGTGTGAGAGACATCAACGCAGAGGTTCCTTTGCTTTAAAGAGAAGTAAGCTCAGGTAAACATTCAGCCAGATTAAGAAAAATCATTGGTAGTGACCTTTACAATAATTTTGGTCTCTATGATATAAGAGAGAAACAACTCAGATTTCTTAAACCCCTCCTCCTCATCATAGATTGAGTAAGCCCTGTGTGGGGAATGGTGGATATGGGGAGTTGTACCTGAGAGATGGCAGAGACTGTGCAATCCTGTCAGTGTGACGAGATCAAATCCTTGGGGATCGTTGTTGCAGGGTGTCTGTTGGAGGGGTGGAACATTCTTGACGATCGGTTCAACACGTGCAAATGCGCCCTTATAGGAATGTAACTGCTGCTCTGGAAGTATTAAAATAAGTCAAATATATTTGTGGCTTTAGAAATAAAAGGAGAGATTCAAGGTAAGGGTAGGATAATAGATGTGGGCGGAAGTAGCAGAGCCTCTCCTGTCAATCACATTACCTATTTTAACTTTACAGTGAGGGTTCGGGGAAGCCAAGGAAGGATTTTAGAGAAGAGGGTAACAGAATTGTTTTTTCACTTTTACGTGATAGTTCTGTTTACAAAGTGGAAAATGAAATGGACATACATGCTGACAAGCGGACACAGGAGAACATTAAGAGGTTTTGAAAATATTCATGATAAAAACTGTATGATAGCTTGGTCTGAGGATTTGGGAGAAGCACCCAGAGTTGAAATGGTTGTCTGGGGTCAGAAGATCATGATGGATTTGGACATCGCAGGTGGGTAAGAGAAGGCATCAATGACAAACTAACAGGTTTCTTAACATGGACCACTGAGTTAATTGTTGGGCCCTCCTTTAAGAAAACCACCTGGAATCCCATAATCCTCTTACGGTTTTTGTTCTCTTTAGCTTTCGTCATTCTGTATTAGGAACTAATTGTAACACTCTAAAATAATCTCCTCTACATACTTTTCATTGCACCATTAATTTTTTGAAAGAAAAATGTTGAGGAAGACTGGATATCTTCTGTTTTGGTCTTCTAATGTTCAAAGTGAAAATTCTCCCTATTCTTCTCTGGGACAAGTTTCTAAGTGAGGATCACATTATGGGCTTTATTATAATTACTTTAAATTCTGCACAGAGGGGCAGATCACCCGGGAAAAATTGGATTAGAGGAGGTGGATTAGATTGAAGGCTAAAAAGAAAGCTATCTATTTTATTCTCTTTTCTCTAAATTGAGATATTGGGTTCTGTTCAGGGAATGCTCAAGTATGCAGAAAAGTCTGAACACACCTACTCAACATGTAATATGTGACCCATCTCACAAACTCAGTTATCATTGGGACAGACTGCAAGATAAAAAGTGGAGTCTCCTGGCCTGCCTCTATGTGGTCTTATATGTAGCTTATTCCATGAGAGCAGAAAATAGAGGACAACCTTGACCTTTCTAACCAATCTTTGAGACAAACTGCAAAAGAGAGGAAGACTCAACCATTGACCATATGGCAGGATGAATAACATGCTCTGACCAGTCATATAAGCCTCTCTCTTCTGCCTCTCCACATGCCCTAAGACAGACGCAAGTTGCAGCAAGAGGATGTCAGGAATAAAGTGTCTCTCTAGCATGTCCTTGAGTAGTAGGAAGTGTTTGAAGAAGTTTATGTTTTATATGTAAATCAAGAAATGGGTAAATAACTAGTAGCAACAATAGTAATAGTAATATATATTTAATATTAGGTATGTGACATGCATGGTTTAAATGCATTATCTCATTATTAAATTTCCACAAAAGGTAGGGACTATTATTCACAGCATAGAGTTCTAGAAACACAAGATTAAGTAACTTGAGTAAAGAGTGGCAAAGCTGGAATTTAAACCCAAGTAGTATAACTGCAGAGCCTTTTTGCTTAAGAAGATCCATTATATTAGTCTGGTGAGTGGAAGAACATTGGGTGTGCTCCAACTTTTGGCTATTATGGATAATGCCGCTAACAAAATGCGTATGCAAGTTTCTGTGTGGACTTATGTTTTCGTATCTCTTTGGTATGTACCTGAGAGTGGAATGGTTGGCTCATATGATGTCTCCCTTTCACATTTTGAGGTACTGCCACACTGTTTTCCAAAGTGGATGCTCCAATGTTCAATCTCAGCATCAATGTTTGAGGGTTCCAATTTCTCCACATTCTCACCAACACTTGTTACTGTCTGTCTTTATTTTCCCCTTCCTGGTTGGTGTAAAGTGGTGTCTCATTGTAGTTTTGATTTACATTTCTTTCATGACAGAGGATGTTGAGCATTTCTTCATGTGCTTTGGCCATTTGCCTATTTTCTTTGATGAGATGCCTATTCAAATTCTTTGTCCATTTTTAACTTGGAGTATTTTTAAGTTTAACTTGGATTCTTTTTCTTTTTTTGTAGTTGAATTGTAAGATTTCTTTGTATATTCGGGGTACAAGTCCTGTATCAGATATAGGATTTGCAAACATCTTCTCCCATTCTGTGAGTTTTCTTTTCACTTTCTTCATGATGCCCTTTGAAGTAGGAAAATTTCTGATTTTGAAGAAGTCTAATTTATCTGTTTTTTTTAGTTGCTTCAGCTTTTATTTTTATAGCTAAGAAACCATTGCCTAACCCAAGTCCATAAAAACTAACTTCTATGTTTTCGTCTAATAGCTTCATGTTTTTACCTCTTATATTTATGCCTTTGATCTATTTTGAGATAATTTTTTTGTTTGGTGTGAAGAAGGGTTTAACTTTGTTCTTTTACATTCTTTCACAATCCATTGGGAAGTATTCTTCCTCTTCTCACTTTTCGAAGAGTTTTTGAAGAAGGGTTATTAATTCTTTTTAAAATGCTTAATAGATTTCACCAATGAAACCATATTGGCCTGGGGTTTTCTTTGCGAGAATTTTTTAAATTGCTACTTTAATTTCTTGTTATATATAGATCTTTGTAGCTTTTGTATTTCTTCTTGATTCAGTTTCACTAGTTAGTGTCTCTATAGGAATTTGACTATTTCATACAAATTATCTAATTTAATGGCATACAGTTCTTCCTAGTATTCCCTTATAACATTTTTATGTCTGTAAGATTGGTAATCATGTTCCCTTTTTCATTCCTGATTTTAGTAATTTCTTCTCGCAATTTTTCTTGTTCAGTCTAGCTAAAGGTTTTCCAATTTTGTTGATATTTTCAAAGAAAACTCCATCCAAGGGTTCATTATTGCTGTGGTTGTTGTCTGGTTTTTGTTTGTCTGTGGTTATTTTGTCTTTGTTTAGTGACTCCTTGATCTCTTCTGTGAAGTTGGTGTTTTCTGTAATCTGTGAACATTGAATTTTCTGCTTGATTGGCTCAATGGCCAGCTAATGATTTAACAGATCTCCTTAGGAGCCTTAAAATAGTGAGTCTCTTATTCTTTTCTGTTAGGCTGTGTGTGTTCATGCACTGGGGCAACTTCAATGCTCCAGTAGTTTGCAACTCTTTCTTAGCCTTTCCTTCAACTTGCACAGAGTTTTAAGACCACCCATAAATGAGGAATTAGGAACTTCTCAGGTCTTTCTTTGACAGGCACATAACCCTCCACATGTGCATGACCTTCTAACGTCCCAGGAATATAACAGAAATTTTTCAAAGCTCCCTGAATGTACCTCATTCCTGTTTTTCTTTTTTATAATCTTTTTATCAAACTTTTTCTTTGCCCCAACTGTTATCACTGCCTCAGGAAGCTGTGAATTAAGCAATTTCTGATTGTTTTCAACAAATGCCTTGTGGTTAGGCCTTCCCTCACTGAATGAATCCTTGGTCAGATCAAATAAAGACAATACCTATTAGTGGGGCTCTTCTAGATAGTTGCCAAGCAGATCAAATTGTGGTAATTCCATGTGAATGAGGCTTTTTAGGGATTTATAATCCTGTTCTAACCTCTCCATAGACTGTTAGGCTACTGGTTTTTACAGCTGCCATGGTTCTAAGGCTTCTGGTTTTCATGGATACCACAGAGCATGGAGTTGGGAGAGAGGAATGGGGATAGGACAAGTTAAAAGATGACAAAGCTCAAGGAAAAAAAAAACCAATAGGGAGAATCAATGAAACCCAGACTTGGTTCCTCAAGAGATTTAAAAAAAAAAGTGAAAAATTTAGGTTAGCTAAGACAAAAAGATAGAAGACTCAAATAACTAAAATTAGAAATGAAAGAGAGGACATTCTTACCAATTTTTCAGAAATAATAAAATGATTATAAGAGAGTACTATGAACAGTTGTTCTCCAAAAAAAACTGGATAATCAAAATGAAATGAACACACTTCTAGAAAACACAACCTACCTAGACAGAATCATAAATTAATAGAAAATTGGATGAGTCCTATAACTAGTAAGGAGATTGAATGAATAATTAGAAACCTCCGAAAAATGAAAAGCCAAGGATGAAATAGCTTGACTGGTGAAATTTACTAAATATTTAAAGAAGAATTAACCTCAATCTTTATCAAACTCTTCCAAAAATTTCAAGTGGGAATACTTCCTAAGTCATTCTCTGAGGTCAGCATCACCCTGATACCAAAGCCAGAGAAAGACACTACAAGGAAGGAAATCTACAGACCATTATTCCTTGTGATTATTAATGCAAATATCCTCAACAAAGTACCAGCAAACCAAATTCAACAGCATATTAAAAGGATTATATTCCCTGGCCAAGTGGGACTTCTACCTAGATTGCAAGGATAGTCCAAGATGTGCAAATGTGCCGGTGCAATATACCACATTAAGAGAATGACATAAGCCATAACACATGATCATCTCAATTGATGCTAAAAAAGCATTGGACAAAATTCAACACATCCTTTCATGGTAAATACCTTCAGAAAACTAGCAATAGAAGGAAACTACCTCAACATAATAAAGTCTATCTATGACAAACCCACAGTCAACATCATCCCCAATAGTGAAAGAATGAAAGCTTTTCCTCTAAGATCAAGATACAAGACAAGGATGCCTGCTTTGCCACCCATATTCAACACAGAAATGGAAGAGCATTTAGGCAACAAGAGAGATAAAAATTCTTCCACATTGGAAAGAAAGAAGTAAAATTATCTATGTTCACAGATGAGATGCTTTTGTATGTAGAAAACCCCAAATATTCCATATAGAAACAGAACTAAGAAATGAATTCAGCAAAATTGCAGAATACAAAATCCACACACAAAAATCAGTTTCATTTCCATAACCTTACAATGAACAATCTGAAAAGGAAATTAAGAAAACAATTTCATTTATAATAGCATCAAAAAATAAAATTTTTAAGCATAAGCTTAACTATAGAGGTGAGACTTTCACACTGAAAAGTACAAAAGATTCCTGAAAGAAATTGAAGATGACACAAATAAGTGGAAAGACACCCTGTGTTCATGGACAGGAAGATTTAATATTGTTAATGTGTAAATATTGAATAGATTCAATGCAATATGTAAAAAGTTCAAATGACTCATATTTTTTGAAGAAATCGAAAATCCATACTAAAATTTAAATAGAATCTGAAGGGAATCTGAGTAGCCAAAATAATCTTGAAAAATAAAAACAAAATTGGAGGTCTCACAAGTCCTGATTTAAAAACTCACAACAAATCCATGGTAATGAAACAGCGTGGTACTAGCATAAAAATAGACATATAAATCAATGAAATGAAATAGCCCAGAGATAAACTCTCACATACAGGGTCAAATGATATTCAACAAAGTTACCAAGACCATTAAGTGGGGAAAAGACAGTCTTTTCAACAAATAGTTTTGGCGAAACTGATATCTATAAGCAAAAATGAAGTTGGACTCTCACCTTACACCATATACATACAAAAATTAATTCAAAATAGTTCAAAGACCCAGTTATAAGAGCTAAATTGTAAAACTCTTAGAAAAAACATAGGTGAAACTTTCATGACTTTAAATTTGGCAATGATTTCTTGGATATGACACCAAAAGCATGGTGACAACAAGAAAAAATAGACAATTGGATTTCATCAAGATCAAAAACGTTTGTTCATAAAAGGAGACTATCAATAGAGTGAAAAGGCAGCCCATGGAATGGAGAAAATATTTGCAAATCGTATATCTGGTAAGGAATTGATATCCAGAATACACAAAGAATTCAACAGCAAGAAATCAAAAAAGTGATTCAAAAATGGACAAAATACTTGAAAAGACTTTTCTCCACAGAAGATACACAAATGGCCAAGAATCACATGAAAAGATGCTCAACATCATTAATCACTAGGAAACTGCAACTCAAAACCACAATGAGATACCACTTCACACCCACTAGGAAGGCTATTGTCAAAACAACGCCCCCAAAACAACAACAACAAAAACCCCAGACTCTAACAAGTTTGGCAAGGATGTGGAGAAATTGGAACCCTTGTGCAAACTGGTGGGAATGTAAAATAGAGCCACCACTGTGGAAAATAGTACGGTGATTTCTAAAAAATTAATCTTAGAATTACCTTATGGGAATAAGATCCAACAATTCTACTTTTGGATATATATTCTTAAAAAGGTGAAAGCAGGGACTTGAACAGATAATTGTATACCCATGTACAAAGCAATATTACTCACAATAGCCAAAAAGTGGATGCAACCTGAGTGTCCATGGACTGATGACAGGATAAACAAATGTGGTTTATACATACAATGGAAACTTATTGAGCCTTAAAAAATAAATTTTGCCACATGGCTAAAACATGGTGAAATTTCACAACATTTTGTTAAGTGAAATAAGCTAGTCGCAGAAGAACGAATATTGCATGTGTCCACTTATATGAGGTTCCTAGAGTGTTCAATTCATAGAGATGAAAAATAGAATGGTGGTTGCCAAGGGCTGTGGGGAGGTGGACACGTGGAGTTAGGATTTAATGGGTATCCTGTTACCTGAGGAAGTTAAAAAATTTTGGAGATGGAGGTGCTAATGTTTGCATAGCAATGTCGATGTACTTAACACTATAGAACATTGTTGAAATGGTAAATTGTAGGCTGTGAATATTTTGCCACAAAAAAAAATTGACACAGCTCAACATTCTTGTTGAGATTCAGCTATTTTCTTTGAATAAATGCTCCTAGGATCATTGCAAGATCTTGGTTAATGTCCATAGCTCTGGAAAAGTTGATGTTGACAATTTTTGCAGTGTTCCCATCGCTTTTAAGAAGGAGGGGACCCTCAGATGCCCTCACTCAGCAAGTCTGGAGATGCTTTGCCCTCCAGGATATTTTTGCTTTCTGTTTATCTCACTTATTTTTCTGCTCATTTTATTGCCTTTCTTGCTTTTTAGTTGATGAATTAAATTTATTTTTTTAATTATCATTCATTTGTTTTCTCATAACATTTTCCCTTCGTTACTGAAAAATTACACAACTCTCTTCTTATCTTTATTGGTAAGTCTTGATCTTTTTCATTCTTATTCAAAATCTAAAGTTACTCCCTCCACCCATCTCCCAGAGAGGGCAAGGACATTAGAAGACCAACCTCCCGTCATTCCAATCCCAAATTTTGCTTTTGGGGGATCTAGTATTTTCTTTTTTGTCCTCAGGTTTAACCTAATAAGTTAGATATTATTGTTTTTATTTTGTACAAACAAAGTGTGTAGACACAAGTTTACCAGTTTCTTTGCTCACTGTTCCTTCTTGCATCGTGGAACATCCGTCAGGGTTTTACATGCCTTACTTTTGAAGCACGTCATTTAGAGGTTCTATTCAGTAAATGTCTGTGTTGGCAAACTCTGTCAGGTGTTTACTTATCTGAAAATGTGTTTATCTTACCCTTGATCTTGAAGTACAGTTTTGGTGCAGAACAAACTCTAGGTCTACAGTTGTTTCAAAAATATTTTTCTGTGGTTTTCTGGCTTGCATTGTTCTCAATCTAATTGCCGTTATTTTACACGTGATCTGACTTTTCCTTTCTATTACTTTGAAGATCATCTTTGTCCTTTGTTATCTTGTAAATTCGCTATAATGTGTTTCAATATAGCTCCGTTAAAGATACTGTTTTGGTGTATGTTACGTGACCTGTGTCTGTGGGTTTAAGTATTGCATCAGTTAAAGAAAACGTACAATTACTATCATTTCAAATGTTGCCTATTTTGCATATCCTCCGTTTAATATTTTTTCATCTTTCTAGTACTCTAATTATACATATTCTACAATTTTTAATCTTTACTTCTAATCTTTTAACTTGTATTCTGTTATGCCCATTTCCTTGTCTCTCTATGTGGCTTCTGGGTGATTTCTTCAGGTTTACCTTCTAGTTCACTAATTCTCTTTTCAGTTGTTCCCTGCTATTTAACATATTGACAAACTTTGTTTAAATGTCAACATTATCTTTTTTCACATTTGAAATGTGTCATGTCAGTTTTTGCACTTTATCTGTGTTTTCTCTCTTTTGTGATTCCATTTTTTAAGAATATTTTATCCATATTTATTACACATTCTGTAGTTGATAATGCTAATATCTGAAGCACTTCATGTTTCTCATCACTAAATCTCATGGTATCTTGGTTTTTGTGCATTTGATGATCTGTGGTTGTGATGATATATTCAGATAATCCTAATCTGTGTGATTTCTTGGAGACTCAGGCCAAGAATGCTTGCTTCCTTCTTGGGGATTCCAGTATAAGACTTATTCAGAGACAGACGGTTTTATTCAAAAGTGCCTTTTTGATGTGATTTCTTTTATTCCTGTCTTTTACTTCTCAGAACTATACTTGCCCAGAGAAGCTACTGCTATCAACTGGTATGTTCATTCTCAGGATTATAAACAATATTATAGGTTTTATACCTCAGTGAGCTTCTTATCTTTGAGAAGTATACTCTGAAAATCTGTGGCCAGAGGGTCCTGTTTCTTTGATACTCTCTCTAGATTTTGCCAGAATTCATCCTCATGGAGTCTTCGGTGTTTTTGACAATCATTTCACCTAAGTCATGGGGATTTTAATTGTTTCCCATTTTCAAAATGGAGTTCCAAATTCCTTTCTCCATGTTGCTTTTTGAAATTTTTTAGAACAGGAGAAAAAACATTGACTTTTTGATTACATTCTCTTATTTACTTCTTGATCTTAACTATTTGAATCCCCTTCATATTGTGTATTGCATATGAATTATTGATTATTTTGTGTCTTCTTTATTTTTTAAATTTTTACTGTACTTATTATTTTATGATTTGCTTATTTTGTATTTTTGACTTTACTGCTTTCCATAACTTAGAATGTATATTTAATCAAAATGAAATTAATATTTTAAATGATTAGTCCTTTATTTTCATTTGGGTTTTTTTCTCTATCTTTAAAATTGACTCATTTTTTGATGATTTCCATCAGTTTTATTGCTAGATAAGTAATAATGTAGTTACTCTGGTCTACTGAATATAAGCGTATGTTAATAATCCTTTCCAGAGAAATCTGAATTATTTTCCAGTACATAGAAAATCTGTGCTACTAGAATGTTCTTTTACTTTGTGCTATCAATAAATTGCACACATCTCCAAACTTCAGACTTTTACAGAGCACCAATGAAGCATAAATGGTATAAGAATTGTTTGCGGTTTTGTAGACTTTTAACAAGTTTTACTTCCTCAAAATTTATGGAAGTGAGTCATGCAACATCTGAATATGGATTCAAATGAGTAAATAAAAACGTTCATGTGACATAAACCTGATTCGAGTTACTATATTGAGGAGAGAAAGTGACATAAGAGTGTCATGTGGTGCTTTGAGGTTCAAGAAGATAATTTTATATGTCCTTGCTATGCATTGGCAAGTTGGGATTTAAAGCATTGTAATGGGACAAGAGATTTAAATTCTTGGTTCCAAAGATATAACTAGGAATCATAAACTCCATCTCAAAAGTCCTGAGTTTCTAAGGTAAAATTTAAGATCACACAAATTGTATTTAGTATAGATGAACGTGGTAAAGGTTTCCAACTTGAGAAAGTCACCATGCTTTGATTAGAAAAAGAAGACTGTAAAATACAGTTAATTGCAATGCAGATGATTCTGTGCAGTTTATCACTATTATAAAAGTTATCTTTCGAGCTCACCCTAGTGGACTAGTGATTAAAGTTGGTGCTCACCACTTCGGCAGCCCAGATTCATTTCCTGGTCACAGAACTGCACCACCCATCTGTCACTTGCTATGCTATGGTGGCGGATCACTTGGAAGAATTTGAATGACTTAGAACTAGGATATACAACTATGTACTGGGACTTTGGCAGGTAGGAGAGGAAGACTGACAGCAGGTTTCAGTTCAGGAGGGAATATTTCCCTTGAAAGAAAAAGATTTTTTAAAAAGTGATCTTTCAAAGGAGAAATGGCAGTATTCAAAGAAATATGCAGTAATAAGGAGAGAGATAAAATCTAAATGCAGACTTAATGTATGATCTGGAACACATTTCCCTAATTTGAGGGGTCCTGTATATAGGCCTCAATTCTATCCATATTTCCATCTCTCCAATACTTTCTAGCATCTTGACATCACCTGGCATTTCCCACTCTCTCTCTCCCTCTCTCCTTGTTCTACTTTCCTGGTGGGCCTAAGAAATGATGATATTTTGTGAAGATGTTTTAATAGCTGTTATAAAACATGGAGGGCAAGTAGACCAGAGATTTTTGTAAAATTTCCAAGACTTAATCCTGAATTACATTTCTTGTAGCACCTTTTCTGCTGCTACGGCAACCATGCAAGGAATGGAACAGACACACCAGGGGCTGGCCCTGTGGTGTACCAGCCGGGACATCATGCTTCTCTAAACACATGTCTGTGGAAAGGGATGCCAGAGAAGATCTTGAAGGGAGATCCCAAAGTTCTCAGGGTAAGTCAGTTGCAGATCTGGGAGAAGACAAATCATGTTGTAGAATCACAATGGATCAGATCTAACACCAAATACTCTGTCCCAATAGCCTCATAATACACCAGCCAGCCCTAAGAACATCAGTATTTTGTGTTCAGGCCCTATCACTTGAAAAATGATACAATATTCTGTTACATCATGCTTCTGATTTAGTTGTATTTAAAACACAGTGGCTTCCGATCTATCTAGGGTTGTGGGTCATCCCTGATAATTATATTTAACTTTAGCATGGAAGAGTAGAGAATGAAAGGACACATGTGCACCAGCTGGTGTTACATCCACAGATGTTCCTGAAAGCTGATGGCCCCATATTGCTATCTCTCTGTGGGGAATTTTCTTAGCCTTCTTCTCTGCTCTGTGCCTTTCTGTCTGGAGTCACAGGTGGCTGTACCTAAAAGAAATTGGTGATTTATAGAAAGACTGGTTATTGCAAGTGAAAGGACAGTGAATGGAGGGGTTTATCTCTAGCCCAAGCTTTAAACCAATGAGACAAAGTCATTATGACACTTTGGATCCTTTTGAATACCATGGGGTAACGTACTCCAACTTCTTTATTGTAGACCCCTGTGCTCACTCATGTCCTCATGTCCTAGACCCCAAGAAAATGGCATATTGCTCTTCTTTTTGTCTTCCCTTGTACATACTCTCCTTCCTTAGATTACTTCTCCTTGCTAGAATATTTGCTTCCTAATTTCTGGATCATTCTTATTTGAGCATGTGCAAAGATCAACAATTGTGGTAAGATTAGCATCATAGGTAATTATCAGTAAAACAACTCTGGGAAAGTCCTGGCACACTCTTTTTTATCCAGAAATTAGTGAAGCAATTGGCATAGGTGTACCAAGAAATAATTTTAGTAAGTTAATATATCCACAGTTCTTTATATGAAATAAAAATGACAGGAGAATATCAAGAAGACCATCTGACTATTTCAAAAGATGGAAAATGAGGGTAACTTAGTGGTTGGAAAGGGGGTGGCTTGGGCACCATTTTTGTGGTAGATAATATGTTTTACTTTCTTCATCATTTCTAGGTTGTGCAGATCCTGATTGCCCTGATGAATTTCAGCTTGGGAGTAAAAATGGTTACTGTCACGTTGTCATTTGAGTCAGCTTATTATGAACGTCCCTTGTCAGTGTACACGGGGTACACAGTGTGGGGTTCGGTGATGGTGAGCAGAATATCCTCTGGTTTAGTTGGAGGCAACATAAAATTGTTGTGAATATCCTGAGCTTTGGAGTCATGTCCTAACCCTATCGTTTGGTTCTATAACTTTGAGAAAGATCTCTAATGTCTTTTTAAGTCAATTTTCTCATATTTAAAGTGGGAATAATAATATAAAACTCATAGAAAGCTATCAGATTAAACATTTAGTGTGTATCAGTTAGGGTGTATTACAGCACCATGTAGCAAAAATTCCACAGCAGAATGGATTAAACATTGAAAGCACTGATTATTTCACAAGAATATGCCCTGGTAGTTAGTCATTTCCAGGGTTGGTAAATTCAGGAGTTACCTCATTGAGGTAACCTCTCTGAGGACTGCTGGCAGACCATAGCAGACTTTTTGGCAAGTTTCATTGTTCATAAATGTTTTATAATACATAAATGTTTTATAGTCCCAAGCCAACCGTGGGCAAAGGTCATCGATTTACCATTATTGACTTTGTACCGATCAAGATTCACCTCTGTGGCAGGGAAGGGTTTACTGAAGCTCGTTGGAGACTGAACAAAATGAGGATTCTGTTAGCGAGGGAGAAGAAGAGACATAGCTGGTATGCAGGCGATTAATAGTCAACTATCAAATCTTAGCAAACTGTTAGCTTAGCAAATGCCACTGCTATTAGATAAATTTCGTCTCCTAAGTTTAATAATAGCTATAATTGAAATTAAATTAACTTTCAAGAGAGTTTAAAAATTTCCCCCCAGAACAAAATGACAGAGAGTTTCTCTGCAAGTTGAGAGTGTAAATAGAGTATAAAGTATCAAGTTTTACTTACTGACAAGAGGAAAATACATTTATACACTGGGTTTGTGTTAGACTCAGGGAATCTATTCAAGTCTGCAGAGATTCCATTTATCTACAAAGTTGAGAATGAGACAGTTTAGAGATTAAAGTCTATAATGAGCTGGCTTTGTGCGCCCCCATGCCTGTTGCAAGCTTTGAAGAACAGCAAATGCTAGTCTCCTTCTGGGCAGTTGTGCAATGCTTTATATATCTGATCATATTCATGTCAATAGTGGCTTTGTCAAACTCTTACTAGCTCTAGGCACTCTATCAAGTGCTTTATATGTGCAACTCCATTTCAAACAATCATCCCAAACTTCTGAGAAAGGATTTACCATTGTCCTCATTTTTACTGATACAGAAATTGGAACTTGGAGAGATTAAGTGAGCCACCCAAGATCACACAGTTTTTTGGTACGGGAATGAGGGTTCAAATAGGGTCAGTTCCATTCCAGTATTTCATGCATCTAACCACTGTAGTTTTTCTCTTCCCCTTTCACTTCCTTTTCAAGACCATTTTGGAAGCCAGTTTTCATAATTTATATCTTCTATACATGTTCAGTAGATTACCAGGAGCTGCAGGAGCTGTGTTTGTTCAATGGAGACTTCACTCAGACTCTTGCAGGTATCCCACTAGATGAGCCTTTGCTTAATTGGGTGATCAATTTTTGCTGCTACCTTCAGGTATTCTTTCAATCGTATTTCCAAACCTCACCTGTGAAGTGTCTCCTTCTCTCCCTTACGTAGTACAAGACCCAACACCAAGAACCATCTACAAATTTCTCTTTTCTTTGGCCCTTTAGTCTTCAGATGAGCTATATGTTCTTTATTACAATCCTACAAAATTGTCCCCACATTAGTCTATTTGTTCAAGTTTTCTTTTGCGTACTTTTGGAACACTATAAAGCTTTATTTCTGTATGTCTTTCACATTCCTTGTTAACTTTGTTTCTCTCAGAGACTTTATGTATTTTTTTCAATGTAAATTAAGTTCTTTTATGAAATCCTATCATCAAACACACAAACACGCACATATTTATAATATGTATATATAATTTCTTTGTATAAAGATGTTCCCGTGTTCCTTAGTGAATTGTAGTTTATAGTACTTTGTAGTTGAGAATATTGGGTGTTTGAAGTATAGTAGTATTCATATTTAAAGTACTTCAATGTTAACCATGTGCTTCAGAAAGTTTTCTCTTATAATTATATTGGTTAATATACTAAGAATAGTAGTACATAAGAGTCTCCATCTTTATCTTGATTTGGCTGTATGAGATGGCCCTAGTGTTTCCCATTAAACATGATAAAAGATTTTAAGACTGAGACATATTTTCCATCATCATGTTATGGAAAATGCAACTTTTCATATTTTATAAGCAATGTTTGTCAATAATAATTTTGAATTCTAATAAATGTCTTATCAACATTATAAACGTGAACAGCAATTAGCATGTGTTTCCTCAAATCCATTAATTTCATGTTATAAGAATATTTCAATACTAAAAAAATCTAGACCTTTGAAGAACTACACCACATGTTCATGATTTGTTCCATATAATATGATGGATGATTCTCCCTGCTATTTCCTTCCAGAGGAGACTTAGTTTATGTTAATTATCTCTGTGTCTTGGAAATTGGAAATTTGTTCAGGAAATTTATCAAGGTGGTTCATTAGATCAGTCTTTTTTGATATTGAGATAGAATTTTTGAAACTTCTGAAATCAAATATGGAGAGAAAACCCAGAAACTCAAACATTTTAAGGCAGAGAGTCCAATCGACTTGACTCTAGGCATTTTAGCAAAATGAAAAATAATACCCAATTGATGGAGTCAAATGAAATAATATATTCTAATTATTGTCTAATATAGAATTTAAAAATTTTCTTTGCTACTGTTTTATTTACAATTTTTAATAGTCATTTTAAATGAAGATAATCTTTAGGCTTTTTCTTTTGTAAAACATTATTATATTTTGGTGCCATATTAGGGTTACTTCATCTCGGGAATTGAGAAGCTTTCTTTATATTTCAATGCCCTCAAACAGTTTAAATACCATCACGTTAGATACTTTCTGAAAGGCTTGACAAATTCTCCTGTTAATCCATTGGGTGGAATTTCTCTCTTGTTTCTGAGGAAAGGGGACAGTTATTTACAAACTTCTATGTTTCTTCCCATGTAATTGGTCTGTTTGACATATTTATCACATTTTGGAATAACTTTTAGTGAGTTATGACTTCAATATTTGTTTAAAGTTTTTTACCTGTACTTTTCTTCCTGTTAGTTTCTTATTTCAGGGTCCTTGTCCATTGCAGCAGGAACTAGAACTACAAGAGGTCTGATTAGTAATATTTCCTCTTTTTTGTTCTCAAAGAAGGATTAACCATGTATATATTCTGCCAGAAGAGAAAACAAATTTTGTTTGTTTTTAAAAAATCAGGAGAGATTGTAAGTTTTACCTAGTTGGATCAGTCTTTCAAAAATTGCAATAAAATTTGGCTTATAATAGAATTACTGACATGAGAATGAACAGTTTGGGAAGATAGTTGCTGAGAGAATCTTTATGAAAATATAGAGAATTTCTGAGGAAAAAGTCAAATGGATGGGTCATGCAAACTCTCTAAATTGAGATCCAGCCCACTATGACAGTGACACCAATTGTTGGTGTGGCATCATATTTATCCATTTGGACGAAAATGTGTATTCCAACTCTGTGCGGAAAGGATTTTGATTCAGTTTGCAATGAAAGGAATTCACAATAAAGCTGTTAAAAAAAGAAGTAAATTTAAAACAAAGCTTTCATGCCAATATGCGTTTCACAAAGCCAGTAAAAAGCAAAAGCCTAGATCTCAATACATGTTTTTCCTGGCTGAAGACCATATTTGAGTTTTCTTCACTCAAAGGATAAATATGGAGATGATAAATATGGTTTTTCCAAATCTGACCTCAATCTCTCTCTAGTATTTCCCCCAGATATAACCATACCCATTAAAATCTACCTCGTGCTACAGCCACACGAAACCTCTCATACTTTCTTGAGGAATTTTGGTTCTTATAAAAAGCCTCCATAACTTCCCTGAGAGAAGACAATGTAGGAAAAGGAATAGACAGCAAAGGGAGATAATACACAAAAGACATATAGGCATGAGAGGAAAGCAGTATTTGGAAAATAATGTCAGGCATCTGAAACAGAACATGGTAGGAGATGGACACAGACAGGACTGCCCAGCTAAAGTGTGAAGGGTATGGAAAGCCCTGCTAAGGAGATTTGAGTTAATCTCATGTGCCCATGAGAGCCACCTGAAGGATTTAAGTGTGGAAATAACAGGGTCTATATTTGTGTTTTGGCAGGAGATTAGAGTTGAAACTACTATTAAAAAAAGAAGACACAAGTTAGGAGACTATTGCAATAATCAAGACAGAGAAGATGGCCTGAGTTGGGCAAGAAGTGGTGGGTGTAAAGTGATTGATGGAGACACATCTGAGGGTGTTGTTGGATTGTTTAATTGATTTTCCTTCCTTTCTAGGTCCAAGATAGCCTAGGACTGAACATCACCAGCTCTATCTTTGCTGCATCAGGGATCTTCACCACTGTGATCAGCATGATTATTTTTTCATCCAGTTACTTTTTCAGTAACTATGATCAGAGGTCGGACAATTGCTCCATGCTCCTATGCATTTTAATGGTTAGTGTTTTCTCTTTTCATGGATTACTGTGGTGGAAGTAAGTCACAGGAGCCCAGGCTCTGGCAAAAGTAACAATCAGTATTCCTTAGTTGATAAATTGTTTTGGGAAGTTAGAAGTGATTGAGAAATAGGGCGATCTTTTATATAGGAGTCAGGCCCACATCTCATCTAGCTCTTTGTTCCTTCTCCAAATGTGATGAGGGAAAATGGGAATAAAGCTCACCTACTCTGTAAAAATTAGTGTGCTAAGCATTTAGTTTAATTTTTCCTGTTTAATTTCAAATCATCGGTAAGTATGTACTGTTATCCGCTCTAAAAGTGGAGTCCAGATGTCAGTATCTATATGTCCCAGGGCTCTCTGATGGAGCCTAATGCAATTACTTAGTTCTCTAAATATACATTAAAATTGTATTGAATATTATCCTACAAATGTTGAATAATCCAGTATCCCTCCCAACATCTCTGGAAGTTCTTGCAACATTAAGCAATTTGGCCTCAACATCCAGCTCCTGGCAAATGCTCAATCTCCAATGTATATTTTACTACTTTTCCGTACCACTTGCCATCATCTACATATGATACTTATTGCTTTATTCTCCAAATTACTGCTTACACAAGACTTTCAGGGTAGTAAAATCTCTTAAGGTTTTAGGTAAGTGTGGCGAGGAAGACTTATTGCTGCACTCATAGCAGACTAAAATGCAATGAAATCTTTATCATTAAAATGTCTATTAGCCATTCTCAACACCACTGAGTTTTCTGTTATCTCCCCTTCATATGAGCTTCAGCCTTTCGGGGTGCTGCTTGTCTCTTTCTCTCATTGTCTCCTTTCCAAACCCAAATTTGGAAACTCAGCATTCCTCCTAATTTCTTATGCAGATCAATCGCATTACCTTTTCTTCACTCCTTGCTAACCCTAGCTGAGCCTTGAGTGCCACATATTCACACTGAAAGAATCCCTTCAATGTCCTCGCTAAAATAATTTACTCCCCTTGAGATTTCTACCTGCTCTTGCGGTAAGCAATTTTATTTCATGCCACTCACTCAAAATAAGAAGAGTTTCTTTAGGGAACTTAAATTTTTTTTCAAATTCATACAGTTAGAAATTGATAAAAGCAATATTAGATTCTGGAACTTCCTGCATCTCATCCTCCTTTGATTTAATTTTGTTCAAGTATTATCTGAATAAGAATCATACTTCCCATATCTGAAGTTCTTACCACTCAGACTTTAAGGGTACAATGACAGGGACAAAGTCTACAATGGACCAGCTTCATAGGGCCGGCTTCCTGGGCCCTGGACCTGTGCCGTCACACAGGGATTTGCAGTGACAAGAGCTCTCCACTTGGTTTACTGCTCTGCTGTTGCTGCCTTGAAGTTCTTAATACTTTTTTAACAAGAGGCCCTGTAAGTGTCCTAACTTCATCTCAATCACCTTCTTCCAGAGACTGTCACAAATTCTTATCCTGTCCGCATTTTTTCTGCCTGCCCTTAGAGCAGAGCACATGCACAAGGGCTTCCTGGGATCTGAAGAATCAGGTCAATTCCTATGTGGGCACCTCAGTCCAGAGGTCTACAAGCCCACACTTTATGCCCTGTTCTAGGATTGACACTCTGAAAGATGTAAGAAGACCAGGCCCCTACCTTCAGAAAGCTCCAGTCCTCCTGAGAGGAAAAGACAGAATTATTGGAAAGCAGCTAGAGGTTGACAAAGGTCCAAGGGCTTACTCTGGAGTATAATTATAAAAAGAGGTTAGAATAAGGTGAGCTCTTTGTAGGAAAGACAGAGCACCCACTGTCTGGGATCATGAGGCAGAACCAGATGAAACTGCCAATCATCAACTCTCCTTGATCGAAAAATACAATAGTTTCATATGGCTGAAAACATATATATTACATACGGTTTTTCTACTTTTAGTTGGAAATCCAGGCTGTCACCTGTTTTTGCAAATAAAGTTTTATTGGAACATAGCCACACTCGTTTGTTTACATATTGTCCATGGCTGCTTTTGTGCTGTAACAGCAGAGTTGAGTGTTTGTGACCCTATGGTCTGCAAAACCAAACATATATGCCAGCTGGACCCTGATGGAAAGTTTGTTAACTCCTCATCTACGCTACTAGATGGTAAAATCCTTGAGGTTAGGGAAATTGTCTGCTTTGTTTGCTGCTCTGTCTTCTGTGCCTACAATTCCTAAAACATAGAGGCTACTGAATATGTTGAAGAGATGAGTCACTAGATAAAGAAACGATGAATGCAAATATTCTCAAGGTTCACTTGCGTCAGTGTCACTCATGTCCTGGGCTGTTGATCTACTGGCTCTTCCACAGAGGAGATACTATCCCTATCCACGGAGAGAAAAAGAGAATATTTAGACGAAAGAATCCTGGCATCAATTCAGGCATCCAATTCAAAGTTTTAGGAATAAGAGTACTGCCCAATGTCTCTCAAATCTGACCATGTAGTTTGGCTAAGGATTAGACTGAAAGCCTATTCTCTGTGGAAAAGGATTAAAGACCAACTAACTTGGTGTTCTTTGTTGCATTAGTTTTTTATAGTTGCTATAACAAATTACTGCAAACATAGTGACTTGAGGCAAGATAAATTTATTATTTTACAGTTCTGAAGGCCAAAAAGTTAGAACGAGTCTCACTGGGCTAAATCAAATTGTCAGGGCTGTATTCGTCTCTGGAGGCTGTAAGGGAGAATCAGTTTTTTGCCTTTGCCGGCTTCTGGAGGCTGCCTACATTCCTGGGCTTGCCATCACATCCTCCATCTTCAAAGCAAGCAGTGTAACATTTTCAAATCTCTCTTGGACTTTGACTCTTCTGCCTCCTGCTTCCACTTATAAGGGTTCTGTAACTATATTGGGCTCAGTGGATAATCCAGGATAAACCTTCCATTTCGTGGTCAGCTTTTAACCTTGATTCCATCTGCAAACTTATTTCTCCTTCGGCACTTAACTTGTCATGTTCATAGGCTCTCGGGATTAAGATGTGGACCTCACTGGTTTGTTATTATTCTGCCTAGAAGTATTACTCTGCCTTCATTTGCTAAGATATGAGATCATATTATTGTGTCAACTATACGGAATTCCTAGTGTTTGAAAGAACTAAGTTGATAGTTATCTTGATGATCCCCTCCCCCCTTTTACAGCATTTTCACATTCTGTAGCTACAATAACACTAGAAAGTAGAATGGTGGGGGAAAACATGACTATTTCATTAGTGAAAAAGTGAGAGGATAAGTGACCTTCAGCAGGCTCAGGACTAGATAAGGGTATGGCTGAAATTAGGAGCCAGTTTTTCTGAACTCTGGCCAATGGTTATTCTCTTTTGGTATTGTAATCAGTGGTCAATGATTTGGACTTATCATCTCTGTTTGTCAAGCTTCCATGTTATGAATTTGTTCTTAGGGTATGGATGCTATGGTGCTCATTTTAAGTGTGCTGGAGTTCTGCATTGCTGTGTGCCTCTCTGTCTTTGGATGCAAAGTAACCTGTTGTAATCCTGGTCGGGTGAGTATTGGGTTTACCCTGAAGATAGCTGCATTCGTTTTCTACTGCTGTGTAATAAATTACCCAAACTTAGAGTCATAAAACAACACTCATTAATTATCTGTGAGTTTTCATGGCCAAGAGTCTGGGCACAGCTTAGCTGGGTTCTCTGCTCAGGGTTTATAAGGCTGTGATGAAGGAGTTGGCTGGGGCTGTGATCTCAGCTGAAGCCTCTGGTCCTCTTCCAGGCTCACATGGCAGAATTTATTTCCTCTCAGCTGTGAAACTCACGACAACTTATTGCTACCTTGAGGCCTAAAGTACAGCAAAAGTCCTTGGTGATTTAAGCCTCTTTTAAAGGGTTCGCATGATTAGATCAAGTCCACTCAGAATAATGTGCTCTTTGATAAACTCAAAGTGAACTGATCAGTAACCTACTCGCAAAATTGATATCCCATCATATCCACAGGTCCCACCCATAATCCAGGGAAAGGAATCATACAGGGGCATGGGTGACTGGGTGTAGTCTTAGATTTATGCCTACCACAATGGATAAAGAAAAGCTATTTTTCTTCATCCTTACTACCTTAAAGAGCTCCCCTTCTAGTCCAGATAAGGGCACACTTCGCACTGGAGAGGTTACCTGAGGGTGCCAGATGTTAATCCATTATCCTATTATTGCAGTCTTCCCTGGGCTGCTGAAGAAAGCCAGGGTTTCACATTTCTATGTGAGTGTGTGAACACCTGCCCATTCTCTCACCCTGAGACCTGCAGCAGATCCTCCTGCCTGCTGAGCAGAAAGAATGTCACCTGGAGAGTATTGGGAAATGGAAGGAGACAAGAGACCCAGAGGCACTAGGAAGAATAAAACAAAGATATCTTCCAACACTTGAGGGTTCCAGGGTGAGAAAATGGATATCAAAACCCAGGAGATGCTCATTAGTTTCATTACCCAAAGGCCTGGTCAGACAACGGCCAAAACCAATTCATCAAATAATAATAGTTTGATGAGATTATTTTCTGGTGCTCTTCTCCCCCATTTGGTGCCTCTTTACTTTCTTTTGGGGCTCCCATGCTCTACCACATCCCCCACCCCACAGGCATTCCCCACACAAGAGACATTGACTAAATCACATTAGATTTGTTAGTGGACTCTTGCATTATAAGACCCTAGAAGCTAGAGTTTCTCAGCAATGCCAAGTGATTTTGTAATTTCATTAAGTGAAGCATGTGAACAAGGGAGTAATGTCCTTAGCAATGTTCATATTGTAATGTCTAGGCCAGTGTTCACTTCTGCTCCTAGAGTAGTTACAGAGCCAAGAAATGTTGCTCCCCCTAATTCCACTGGTTACAGGGCTGGGAAGTATGAATCAAGAAAAGCAGTGGTTTGGGGGCTTATAATGCTTAAGGCTTTGTCTCTTTCTGGATCTCCCCCTACACACATTCCATTTCACATTGAATTTGTGGAAGAAGGGCCTCCATTTTCCTTAGATTCCTAATTATTCTTGCCTTTTAGGGTCAGTATGGGTTTTGCAATGCTATTGACATGTCCAGGAAATCAATGATTTGGGTATTCTCTTGCCATCAGCATCAACAGCCTTTTTTGGAAGAAGAGCTGTATATTTTCCATGACACCTTGGTTTGTCCACATTGTGGGGCACCATCATCCACATGTGCGATAGATACACTTTCAAGACCACAGCAACACCTATCAGTATCTCATGCCAAGAGTTATCACTCAATGTTTTTCCTAGATCCAGTCTGTTGTAAAGAATTCTTGAGAAGCTCCACCAAACTGATGTTGAGACTGAATTCAAAGAAGAAATGGTAGACTCTGATAAGGATGACATTGTGTGGACAGGAAAGGGAAACCCCAAGGTTGTTTGCTTGACTTACCTATCGCATTTTGATTGATTCACAGGTTGTGTTCCTGGTGCCGTCGAATCCTCACATGGCAGAAACAGCATCTCCTGCACCAGTTACAGGAGATTTGATGCCACCAGCTGACCAACAGAAAAATCTTCCGGAAAACATTTCTTGATAGTTATGCAAGAATCCCCCTTGGGAAAGTACCAGAATTCAACTCTGACTTTAATACAGATATATATAAAATTCAGAACAATCTTCTTATTTTCCCCCAAGAACTCAACAACGCATTTTGTTGGCTCTTTACCAACAATAGCAGAAGTTAAACAAATATGTCACACATTTAATGAGTCAATAGTGTTTCAAAGTTTTTCATCCACCTTCAGGACTGTATAAAAGGACATGAATGTAGTAAATAAGATTTGGCAGAATAAGGGCAAAAAGCTATTGCTGAAGTGTGGCCTCCGTGCAGACTACATATTTCTGCTTCTTTGGCCAATACTCTTCCCACTTGTTTAACTTTCCTTTCCTGCCTTTGGGAATGCAAGGTGTTTTTACCTTCAGAAAGTTGAGATGTATGTTTTTTTCCTCTCTTTCCTTTTCCTGCTTTCCTTCTTCCACAGGAAATACCTTTGAATAGCACAGTCAGTCTTTGCATGTGCACAAACCATTATTTGAGTGTAAATACACATAGAGTAATAATCAAACAATGGATCAAAGTCCACTTATATTTTCTCTCTCTGTCTCTTCTCCTTCCTCTCCTTCCCTGTCTCTCTCATTCTCTTTCCTACAGGGCAGGCTTATATCCTAATCAAATTTGTACCCAGTGCCACACATGGAATTGAGAAACACGTGGTATTTACTGGATGTTCATTAAATACATTTGATTTATTACAGAGCAAAAATAAATTAAATAAAATTAGAAACAATGAGTTCATGTACTACCTACCTCCCATTCAGATGAGATATAGTGGAGAGTAACTAAGTCTTGACATAAAGAAATACAGTATGGTGGTGAAGAATGTGGGCTTTTTAATCAGGCAACCCTGGGTTTTCGTCTCAAAAATTCCATTGTTCTCCATTGCTACCTGTGTGGCCATGGATATTCCACAAAACTTCTCTGTAGTTCATATTTCTGTTCAGTAAAATAGTGATAATATTACTTGGCTCATAGACCCATGATAGTTACTTGAAACAATACAGGTAGGGCAACCACTACTCTAGTTGGCAGATACTGAGCCTTAAGAGTTTTAATATGTTCACTTAAGTGAATATATGTACAGGTACAGCTGTTTGTGTGGATGTGTGTGTATATATACACACACACACATATATATCAATTCATTATAATTTTACTCAACACACAGTTAATGGTCTAGAGAATGGCTGGTGGTAGTGGTGGGGGAGTGTGGCACGATAGAAACAGTAACCAGGAAAGTTTTTTCTGAAGAGGTGATAGTTTCATTGTGATAGGAGAAAAATGATCATTGCCTTTTTACAGACATTTTTTGGTTTCAAAATTTTTTCCAGCTTTATTGAGGTATAATAGACCAATAAAAATTGTATATATTTGAGATGTACAATGTGATGTTTTGATATATGTATACATTGTGAAATGATTACCACATATCCATCACCTCATATAGATAGCTTTTATTTGTTTTGGTGAGAACACTTAAGATAAACTCTTTTAGCAAATTTCAAGTATAAAATACAGTATTATTAACTATAGTCACCATGCTGTACTTTAGATCTCTAGAACTTATGCATCCTACTCAATTGAAATGTGATACCCTTTGACCGACATCTCCCCATTTCCCTCACTGCTCCCCAGCCCCCGGGCAACCACCATTCTACTCTCTGTTTTTATGAGTATGACTTTTTTAGATTCCACATTTAAGTAAAATCATCATAGTGTTTCTCTTTCTGTGTCTGGCTTATTTCACTTAGCATACTGCCCTGCAGTTTCAACCGTGTTGTTGTGAATGGCAAGATTTCCTTCTTTCTTAAGGCTGAAAATATTTATGTGGCTATACATGTATGTACATATATACATAGAAGTTATATGTGTATAATATTTTCTTTGTCCACTCAGCAGTTGACAGATACTTAGGTTGATTCCATATCTTGGCTATTGTGAATAATACTACAATGAACTTGGGAATGCAGACATCTCTTGAAGATAGTGATTTCATTTCCCTTGAATATTCCCAGAAGCGGGATTGCAGGATCATACGGTAGTTCTACTTTTAACATCTGAGGAGCCTACATACTCTTTTCTGCAATGGCTGTACCAACTTACATTCCCAGCAACAGTCTACACATATTCCCTTTTCTTCACATCCCCATCAACACTTGTTATCTCTTTTCTTTTTGATAATAGCCACTCTAATAGATACGAGGTGATATTTCATTGTGGTTTTGATTTGCATATCTCTGATGATTAGTGACGCTGAGCACGTTTTCATACATTCTTGGGCATTTTTCATCTTCTTTGGAGAAATGTCTAGTCAGGTCCTTTGCCCATTTCCCCTCTCCCACTTTTTTTTTTTTCCAATACATCATTTATATTTTACAGCTTTTGGTGCAAAGCATTTATTCCCATTTGTTCTGATAATCATGGCCTGAATTTCCTCTAAGGAATCACCATTCTCTTATTCCCAATTTATGTTGATCTACGCTCAAGTTATCCCAGATCTAGGCAATGGCAGAATTACATCAACCCAACTAGAATGACTGATTTTTGTGTCACTTAGCCTTGTGATCTAAGAAAGTTCAATTGTATGAATGAGTGACATTTCTAACCAAAGCTAATCCCAGCATTTCTGCTTCACTGACCAGGAAAGAGTGCCTGACTCTTTTCTCTTTCCTATTGGGCTTGTGAGGATGTTGAGCTGTGACAATGTAAACCTGCGGCTATCAGCAGCCATTATGCTACTATATGAATCGTGTCAGAGACAAATGCTTACAGAGGAATGCAGCACCGAGAGGTTCCAAGTGAAAGATCACCCCCTAACGATGTCCTTCCAGGCTCTGAGTGAACATGTACCTGGAGTTGTGCCAATCTCTGGAATTGAGCCAATCCATGAACATTTAAATATATAAAGAAAGTAAAGTAGAACTATTCAGGTAGTGTAATAATTGGCAAAATCCTCAAATGGCTTCCTGTCTAATTCAGAATAGAAGCCAGAGCTCATACCAAGCCCTTAAGACCCAACATCACTTGATTCTTTGCTATCTCTTGGATTTTGTAAAATATCTTACTTTCATTTTTCCTGAGCTGTTGCTTTGGGTTTATTTAAAATGGCCAGAGAATGCCTCCCTTTGGTGAAAAGTTTTGGACACATGAACCTTTCTGTGTTCATATTTATATGAGCAATTTAAGACTAGTGCATTTTCAACTGTAAAAAGTTTATATGAACACCCAGGTTATAAGAGCAAGATGTTATGGTTCTGACGTTCAAAGAAGACTGCCTAGGGCCAGCCTTGTGGTGCAGCGGCTAAGTTTGCACGTTCCACTTTGGTGACCTGGGGTTCACAGGTTCCGTTCTGGGCGTGGACCTACACATCACTTACCAACCCATGCTGTGATAGGCATCCCACATACAAAGTAGAGGAAGATGGGCGCGGATGTTAGCCCAGGGCCAGTCTTCCTCAGCAAAAAAAAGGAGGAGTATTGGCAGTGGATGTTAGCTCAGGGCTAATCTTCCTCAAAACTATAAAGAAGAAAAACAAAAGAAGACTGCCTCTATTTCATCTCATGTACTTTTAAACTTAGGTATTTTTTCATCTGTTTTTTCTAATTGATTTTTCTCCTGGTTATTGTCATTTTTCTGCTTCTTGGCATATATAATAATTGTGAATAATGTGAATAATTGTGAATAAAAGTGAATGGATGCTGGATGTTGTCATTTTTATGTCATTAGGCACTCAAATTGCCTTTTTAAAAAGAATATTGCACTTTATTTCTGGCGGGAAGTTAAACTTCAAGTCCAACTTTCCTGGAGGCCTTTATCCAACACACAGAGTGTTCATGGAAGATTCTGCATTCCAACCGATTGGGACTTGAAAGTCTCCCAGCTCTGCATGAGTTCTGGTAATCATTCAGCTTAGAACTACCAAACTATATGGTTATTCTTTGATTGGACTTTTGGAATTTCAGCCTGTAAATTTTTATTATCTAACAATAAATTTAAAAGGATTCTCTTGAAGGTTTCAGGAACTCTGTCTCTGCATAGTTACCTCCTTTGTGGTTCTCTACTCACTAATTCTAGCTGTCTCAGCTCCCTCAACCTCTGATTTCTATCTTCTCAGTACTGAAAGATCCATTGGAATCCATCTCCTTGACTATGGTCTGGAAAGTTTCTTTATGCAGAAAATCAGAGCAATTGTTATATTCACATTTGTTTCCATTTTCTCAATGTAGAAAGCCCTGTGTTGACTACTGTCCAATGTCCGCAAGCATTGTTTAAAATATTTTCCGATTTTATAATTGTACAGAGGAGTGCGAAAGTAAGTCTGGTTCCTTTATGACTGGAAGAATTGTGCTTTAATTTTAAAGTGATATCTATAAACAGAGATGACTTTTCTTCATTCTGTTGACTCTGTCTGGCAACCCCTTACTCTCCTTGACGCAGCTCTCCTTTCATTTGTCTGTCTTCTCCTCGTTCAACAAGTCTCCGGTTAGATGGCCCCTCCTCCAGGAATTCTCCTCTGCTTCACCAAGATTGGATTAAATGATCCTCCTATGAGGTCTCTTAGAATTCTCTTCTTTAAGTTGCAGAGAACTGATTATCCTGGATTTCGATGGTATGTTTACTTCTCCGGATGCCCCATAATCTATTAGCTCATTGAGGTCAGGATCTCTATCATTTTCCACCATTTTATCTGCAGCATATTATGTACTGTTAGGCTCATAGTAATCTTCTCTAAGAAAATGTTGAATGAATGAGAACTGAACACCACTCTGCATTCCTCCTCCATGTAAACTAACTATTGATTTTATATTACAAATGGGGAATCTTAGGTTTAGAGAAATAACAAAGTCATGCAATAAATGATTGGTATTGAGTTTGTCTTTGTCAAAGGGCAGGCTCTTTCTATGATACCAACTTCCTCTTTGATATAGGAAAGTGCCACATTAATTATTGCTATGCAAACAATTTGTCGACACTTTATAGACATTCATCTCTAATGGTGGAATTTCACATAAACAATACTTTTAAGTTGTGTCTAGAATGGCAACACACAGTTCTCTAGGAGACAGGGCAAATGTGTGAAATTGTGAAAAGGGGCTTTCCAAATGATTTTCAAATGCCATTAAATTAGTATATGGATATAAAGGCCTTGAGCAGAGTCTGACATACAGTAAATCCTCAACCACTGATCTCCACTGATAAACACTATATACACGGATATACCACTAATAGTGGTAATAACCACTATTATTTTCCTGTAAAAGACTCTATGAGGCAGTCACTGCTTGTTTAGCAAATTTCACAATAGACTTCCACATCCATATTAGGAACACAGGCTCATTTATCACTTCCGATGTAAAAAAGGAACTAGCTCTGATTGTCAGAAATACTTTACACCGCCTTTGGGATTTAGAAAAATTGCTAGGAGAGGAATTCAGATCTAAACTGAGATGTGAAGTTGGGGCGAGTGATTGTAATCTGAACTGAAGACACGTTACCAGAGTCTCCAGCACTCTTAAGACACACGCATATGTTACTGGATTGAAGAAAGGTAGGTCCAGGGACAAGCATTCCTAGGCTTTGGGACTGATGGTTTCCTCATCCACTGGTTCTAAGACTCCTGGGAGAGGAATGAGAGAAGATAAGGTTACCTCCCATGGTACAAGGTGGTATTCCAAGTTGGGGAGGGTTGAGTGCAACTTTAAATGTACATTTTGGGGGTTTGGGGAATGATATTTGCTGCAGAAGATGGGGATAAGGACAGCCTCCTAATGGATGATGCTGGATGAACTGGTTTTAGTTACTTTTGTTCTATAAACCCCCAGGCTCTCAGGAAACTTGAAATCAACATTTTACACTTTTAACTAATTATTTCATGTACTCTTGATGTCCCTTCTTCCATGGTCTTTCTTCTCTTTCTTGACTTTTTTTTTTTATATTTGACATTTAAGAAATGATCTGCCACCTGCAGAATTTGGTGGAGATGTTGTAAGGCAAAGGTAGATTCCCCAGTCTTATGCAGGCCCTGAGATAAACGGTGCCCTGCTTTAGTTCTCCAACTATCTTTGACACCATTCATGAGACACCCAAGCCATAAACTGAGGCTGCTCATGAGGAAGTTTTCTAATGAAAGAGGATTTGTAGATTCTTAGCATTCTGGGGATCAGAAAGGCTTGAAGGCAGTTGTGCACAATGCATTCTTTCCTTGGATGAAGTAAATGAAAGCTGGAGAAAGGATGTAACTTGCCTAGAGTCACACGAGTTAGTAAAAGAGCGAGGAGTAGAACCCAGACTTCTCAATTACTAGTACAGGCCTTTTCTCTGCTCAGGTAACAATTTCTACATTACCGTCATCATCTTCCATCAAACCATCCAAGTTCAGGTCTTCCTTTGGGCCTGTCTTCTATTTCATAAATTTGAGAAGGAAGAAAAGGCAGGTCCTCCTCATGCTCCCTCCTTGGCAATGGTGACCCATGTGGGGGATGGTGACATAAAAATAAGGAAACCAAAGATTGATGTTGCTGCTGATCCATAAGGAGATTGGAGCCAGTAGAAGAAGAGAGGTGTTTTCTAGTTTCTCCACATCTGTAACAGGGACAACAATAAAAAAAAGACGCTGTAGTTGTCAATGGCCCAATATATGTCACAGGTGATGTGGCAAGACCAGGATTCAGCATCTTCCCCAATCTGGAAGAATTGTCTCTCATCTCTATCCAATATTCTCTGCTGTTTTAGCTTCCTAGCTATATGTATACAGGAAACTTGAGCCCTGGAGGATATCCACAAATTTTTGCCCTTGAGGAATTCACCTTCCTAGATAATTAAAACATGGATTTCTATGGGATGAAGGTAGGAGTGGTTATATGAACTTATAGCCAGAGTATTTGGAAAGACAGAGCACTGGGCCTGGTGACCAAGACCTGACTTGTGTTGCCACAGAACTATGGAAAGAACACAAATGTCATTTGAAAGCCTTATTTTAACATAATGTCTGCTCTGGGTATACTCACAGTCTTATTATATAGAGAGGGAGAAACAATGTTTGCTAAGACTGAACCTAAGTTTCCTAAATACTGAGTCTGAATGTATGTCTGAGAGATCAATGCAGAGGTTCCTTTGCATTACAGAGAGGTAAGCTCAGGTACACATTCAGTTGGATGAAGAAGAATCATTGGTACTGACCTTTACAACACTTTTGGTCTCTATAATGTATGAAAGAAATGACTAAGATTTCTTAAACCCCTCGTTGCCATAGTAGGTTGAGTAAGCCCTGTTTGGGGAATGGAGGAGCTGGGGAGCTGTACCTGAGAGAAGGCAGAGATTGTAAAGTACTGTCAGTGTGTGACGAGATCAAATCCTTGGGGATTGTTGTTGTGGGGTGTCTGTTGGAGGGGCGGAACATTCTTGAAATCGGTTCAACTTGTGCAAATACCCCCTTATAAGAATGAAAATGTTTCTCTGGAAGTATTAAAATAAGTCCAATATATTTTTGTCCAAAATATAGTCCAAAAATAGAAAGAGAGCGATCCAAGGTAAGGTTAGGATAATAGATAGGAGCTGAAGCAGCAGAGCTGCTCCTATCAACAACATTACCCATTTAAGCTTTAGAGTAAGGGTACTGGGATGCCAAGGAAGGATTTTAGGGAGGAGACTGACAAAATTGTTTTTGTACTTTAACATGATCATTCTGGCTACAAAGTGGAGAATGAACTGGACATATGGGGTCACAAGAGGACACGGGAGAACATTAAGTGGCTTTGACAACGTTCCTCATGAAAATCGGAAGATAGCTAAGCCTGAGGATGTGGGAGAAAAGGTTGTGTAGGGTGAGAAGAACATGACTCATTTGGACATGGAGGGTGGATAAAAGAAGGCATCAGTGGAAAACTACCATGTTGTTTAACATGAAAACCTGAGTGAATTGTTGGATCTTCCATTAAGGAAAACACTTGGAATCCCACAATCCTCTTATAGTTCTTGTTACCTGTAGCTTTTGCTGTTTGATGTTAGGAACTTCAAAATAATCTCCTCTACATACTTTTCATTGCACCATTAATTTTTTGAAAGAAAAATGTCGAGGAAGACTGGATATCTTCTGTTTAGGTCTTCTAAGGTTCAAAGTTAAAATTCTCCCTATTCCCCTCTGGAACAAGTTGTTAAATGAAGATCAAATTATGGGTTTTATTATAATGACTTTAAATTAAGTTCAGAGGGGTATATCTGCCAAGAAAAACTGGATTAGAGGATGTGGATTCGATTGAAGGCCAAGAAGAAAGCTACCTATTTTATGCTCTTAGCTCTAAATTGAGATCTTGGGTTCTGCTCAGGGGATGCTCATGTATACAGAAAAGTCTGAACATACCCACTCAATAACATGTAATATGTAACCCATCTCACAAACTCAGTTATCATTGGGACAGACTGCAAGATAAAGAGGAGAGTTTAATGGCCTGCCTCTACGTAGTCTTGTATGTAGCTTATTCCATGAGAGCAGAACACAGAGGACAATCCTGACCTTTTTGAACAATCTTTGAGACAAACTGCAAAAGAGAGGAAGCCTCAACCACTGACCACGTGGCACACTGGATAACATACTCTAACAAATCATATAAGCCCCTCTCCTCTGCCTCTCCACATCCTCTATGACAGGAGCAAGTGGGAGCAGGAGGATGTCAGGAACTAAAATCCCTCTCTAGCATGTCCTTGAATGGCAGGAAGTGTGAGAAGAAGTTTGTTTTATATGGATAGCCAAAAAATGGGTAAATAACAGTAGTAACAGGAATAATAATAGCATGTATTTAGTATTCGTTACATGACGTGCACTGGTTTAAATGCATGATCTCATTACTAAATTCCCACAAGAGGTAGGCACTATTATTTACAGTACAGAGTTATAGAAACACAAGATTAAGCAACTTGATTAAAGAGTGACAGAGCTGGAATTTAAATCTAGGTGGTATAATTCCAGAACATCTTCACTTAAGAAGATCCACTCTACTAGTCTGGTGAATGCGAGAACTATTTTGTTTGCACATTTGTCCACGCATCAGTTCATGGACATTTGGTGTGTTTCCTTCTTTTGGCCATCCTGGATAACACCACTAAAAAAATGCATATACAAGTTTTTATGTGGACTTGATACGTTTTCGTTTCTCTCTCGTATATGCCTGGGAGTGGAATTGTGGGTCATATGCTAAGTCTGCTCTTAACGTTTTGAGGTACTTACTTCCAAACTCTTTTCCCAAGTGGATGCACTGATTTTCAATCTCAACATCAATGTTTGATGGCTCCAATTTCTCCACATTCTCAATATCACTTATTACTGTGTCTCTATTTTTTCCATCCTAGTAGGTGTGAAGTGCTATCTTACTGCGGTTTTGATTTACATTTTTTTTGATAAGGAATATTTGCCCTGAGCTAACATCTGTGCCGATCTTCCTCTATTTTTTGTATGTGGGATACTTCCACAGCATGGCTGGTGAATGGAGTAGGTCCGCACCCAGGATCTGAACCCCCGCCAAAGCAGAGCTCACAGAAATTCAACAACTCGGCCACGGGGGCTGGGCCCTTGATTTACATTTCCTAAATGACAAATGATGTTGAGCATTTTTTTTCCTGTGCTTGTCAGCCATTTGCATATTTTCTTTGGAGAAATACCTATTCAAATTCTTTGCCCATTTTTAAGTTGGGTTTTTTTCTGCTTTTGTTATCATTGAATTGTAAGAATTCTTTATATAGTCTGGATCCAAGTCCTTCATCAGATAAAGGATTTGAAAATATCTTCTCTCATTCTGTGAGTTGTTTTTGCACTGTTTTCATGGTGCCCTTGGAAGTAGGAAAATTTCTAATTTTGAAGATGTCTAATGTATCTGTTTTTTTTTCTTTTTGGTTGATTGAGCTTTTATTTTTACAGCTAAGAAACCATTGTCTAACCCAACTTCACAAAGACTAACTCTTATGTTTTCTTCTAATAGTTTTATATTTTTAGCTCTTATATTTAGGTTTTTAATACATTTAGAGTTAATTTTTTTATTTTGTGTGAGGAATGGTCTGACTTTGTTCTTTAACATTCTTTTACAATGAATTGGGTTGTGTCTTTCTCATTTTTTAAAGAGCTTTTGAAGAAAGGTTATTAATTCTTTTTAAAATGCTTAACTGAATTCACCATTGAAATCATATGAGCCTGGGCTTTTCTTTGTGGGAATTTTTTAATTACTAATGTAATTTCCTGTTATAGACCTACATAGCCTTTGTATTTCACCATAAGTCAGTTTTGCTAGTTAGTCTCTCTATAGGAATTTGACCATTTCATCAAAGTTATCTAATTTATTGGTATACAATTGTTCCTAATATTTCCTTATATTTTTTTATTTCCGTTAGGATGGTAATCATGCTCCCTTTTTCATTCCTGATTTTAGAAATTTCTTCTCATACTTTTTCTTGTTCAATCTAGTTACAGGTTTTCCAACTTTGTTGATCCTTTCAAAGACTATCCCATCCCAAGAATTCATTTTTGTTGTGGCTACTGTTTTTTTTTTTTTTGCTTGTCTGTTGCTATTTTTTGTTTGTTTGTTTAATGACTCCTTGATCTCTCTTGTGAAGTCTGTATTTTTTGCAATCTGTTGACATTGAAGTTTCTGCTTGATTGGCTTAACGGTCAGGTAATGACTTAACAGATATCCTTAGGAGCCTTAAAATAGTTTGCCTCCCATTCTTTTCTGTTAGGCTGTGAGTGTTTATGTATTGGGACAACTTCAATGCTCCAGTAGTTTACAACTCTGTCTTTGCCTTTCCTTCTTATTTGCACAGAACTTAAAGATCAGTCATAGTTGAAGAATTAGAGAATTCTCAAGTCTTTCCTGGCCTTGCACACAACCCTTCACATGTACATGGCTTTCTAGATTCCAAGGGATATATCATGATTTTTTCAAAGCTCCCTGCATGTATCTCATTCCTGTTATTTATTATTTTAAGTTTTTAATTGTTTTGGGGGGGAATTAGCCCTGAGCTAATATCTTCTGCCAATCTTCCTCTTTTTGATGAGGAAGACTGGCCCTGAGCTAACATCCGTACCCATCTTCCTCTACTTTATATGTGGGACGCATGCCATAACATGACTTGACAAGTGGTGTGTAGGTCCACACCCGGGCTCCAAACCGGTGAACCCCAGGCCACCAAAATGGAACATGCCAACTTAACTGTTGTGCCACCAGGCCAGCCCCTAAGTTTTTAATTTTTATCCAGCTTTTTCTTTGCCCCAAGACCTATCACTGCCTCAGGAAACTGTGAATTAAACAATTTCTGGTGATTGTTTTTGACAAACACCTTGAGGTGAGGGCTTCACTCACCGAAGGAACCCTAAGTAAGCTCAAATAAAGCCAAGATGCATGAATGGAGCTTTTACAGATAGTTGTCAAACAGATCAAATAGTGGCAATTCTCTGGGGATGGGGCATTTTAGGGGTTTCCAATCCTGTTCTAACTCTCTCATAGGCTGTTAGGCTACTGGTTTTTACAGCTGCCTTGGTTCTAAGGCTTCTGCTTTTCAGGGATAACACAGAGCACAGAGTTGGCAGAGAGGAATGAGACTTGGATAAGTTAAAACATGAAACAGCTCAAAAAAAAAACAAAAGCTAGTAGAGAGAATCAATGAAACCAAGAGTCGGTTCTTCAAAAGATCAACACAATTGACAAAAACTTAGCTAGATTAACTAAGACAAAAAGATAGAAGACTCGAATAAGAAAAATTAGAAATAAAAGAGAAGACATTTTTACCAATTTTACAGAAATAATAAAATGATTATAAGAGAGTACCATGAAAAATTGTACTCAAGAAAATGGGTTAACCTAAATGAAATGGACAAACTTCTAGAAACATACAACCTACCTAGACTGAATCATAAAGAAATAGAAAATGGGGAGAGCACTATAGCTAGTAAGGAGATTGAATGAATAGTTAAAAACTTCTCCAAAAGAGAAAAGTCAAGGACAAGAAACCTTCACTGGTGAAATCTACTAAACATTTAAAGAAGAATTAACATCAATCTTTATCAAACTCTTACAAAAAATTCAAGAGGAAGGAGCAACTCCTAAGTCATTCTCTGAGGCTGGTATTACCCTAATACCAAAGCCAAATAAAGACATTACAAGAAAAGAAAACTACAGACCACTATCCCTTTTGATTATTGATACAAATATCCTCAACAAAGTACTAGCAAATCAAATTCAACAGCATACTAAAAAGATTACATTCTATGATCAAGTGGGACTTATACCTAGAATGGAAGGATAGTTCAACATATGCAAATGGATCAATGTAATATATCATATTAACAGAATGACACAATACATGATCTGAATTAATGTAGAAAAAGCATTGGAAAAATTCAACATCCTCTCGTGAATAAAACATCCAGAAAACTAGCAATGGAAGGACACTACCTCAACATAGTAGAGACCATATATGAAAAACACACAGTCAACATCATACCCAATGGTAAAAGAATGAAAGCTTTCCTCTAAGATCAGGAATAAGACAAGGATGCCTGCTTTTGCCAATTTATTCAAGATAAAAATAGAAATCCTGGTCAGATCAATTAGACAACAAAAAGAAATAAAAGGCATGACATGCTCTTATATGTAGAAAACTCTAAAGATTCCATACACAAAACAGTCGTAGAAGTAAGAAATGAATTCAACCAAGTTTCAGGATACAGAATCAGCACACAAAAATTAGTTGCTTTTCTATACAATAACAAGGAACCATCTGAAAAGGAAATTAAGAAAATGATTCCATTTACAATAGCATCAAAAAATATTTAGGCATAAACTTAACTAATGGAGGGGAGACCTTCACAGCAAAGACTACAAAAACATTGTTGAAAGAAATTGAAGATGACACAAATAAATGGAGAGACACCCCGTGTTCATGGCCTGGAAAACTTAATACTGTTAAGATTGAAGTATTGAAAAGATTCAATGCAGTACCTATCAAAATCCCAATGACACATTTTCTCAAAGAAATAGAAAATTCCATCCTAAAATTCATATGGAATCTCAAGGGAATCTGAATAGCCAAAACAATTTTGAAAACTAAGAACAATTTTGGAGGTCTCACACTTCTTGATTTAAAAACTAACTACAAATCCATGGTAATCAAAACAGTGTGGTACTAGTATAAAAATAGACATATAGATCAATGGAATAAAATAGCCCAGATATAAATCCTCACATATATGGTCAAGTGATATTTAACAAGGGTGCCAAGACCTTTAAATGGGGAAAGGACACGCTTTTCAAAAAATAGTCTTGGGAAAACTAGATATCCATATGCAAATGAATGAAGTTGATGGTCTGGCCCTGTGGCGTACTACTTAAGTCCAGCACGCTCCAATTCAGTGGGCCAGTTTCATGTGTTTGGATCCTGGACATGGACCTATACCACTTGTCAGCCATGCTGTCCTGGTGACCCACATACAAAATAGAGGAGGATTGGCAGACATGTTAGCTCAGGGCGAATCTGCCTCAACATCAAGAACAAAAAATTGAAGTTGACCCTTACTTTACACCATATATGTACAAAAGTTAGTTCAAAATAGATCAAAGACCCAAATTTAAGAGATAAATTATAAAAGTCATAGAAAAAACATAGATTGAAATTTTCATGACATTAAATTTGGCAATGATTTCTTGGATATGACACAAAAAGCAAAGCATGGGCAACAACAACAAAAAATAGATAAGTTGGACTTTATCAAAATTAAAAACTTTTGTTCATAAAAGGAGACTATCAACAGAGTGAAAAGGCAATCCATGGAATGGAGAAAATATTTGCAAATCAGTTATCTGATAAGGGATTGATATCCAGAATATATAAAGAACTCCACAACAAAGAAACAAAAAACTTCTTTCAACAATGGGCAAAATACTTGAATAGACATTTCTCCGATAAGATATACAAATCGGCAATAATCAGGTGAAAAGAGGCTCAGCATCACTAGTCATTAGGAAAATGAAAATCAAAACCACAATGAGATACCACTTCATACCCACTTAGAAGTCTATTTTCAAAAAAACAGACACTACGAAGTTTGGCAAGGAGGTGGAGAAATTGGAGCCTTGTGTGGTGTTGGTGGGAATGTAACATAGTGCCACCGCTGCGGAAACCAGTATGGTGATTTCTTTAAAAATTATAGTACTGGAGTCTTTGGCCAGAGCAATTAGGCAAGAAACAGGAATAAAAGATATCCAAATGGAAAGGAAGATCTAGTATTTTATGTTTTGTCTTAATTTTTAACCTAATACATTAGATATTGTTGTTCTTATTTTGTACAAACAATTTGTGTACACGCAAGTTCACCAGTTTCTTTGCTCACCGTTCCTTCTTGTATCGTGGAACATCCTTCTGGGTTTCATATGCCTTACTTTCGAAGCACATCATGTAGAAGTTCTGTTTAGTAAATGTGCTGGCAAACTCTGTCAGGTGTTTACTTATCTGAAGATGTCTTTATTTTACCCTTGATCTTTTTTTTCTTTTTTTGAGGAAGATTATCCCTGAGCTAACTACTGCCAATCCTCCTCTTTTCACTGAGGAAGACTGGCCCTGAGCTAACATCTGTGCCCCTCTTCCTCGACTTTATATGTGGGACGCCTACAACAGCATGGCTTTTTGCCAAGTTGTGCCATGTCCACACCTGGGATCCGAACCAGGGAACCCTGGGCTGCCAAGAAGCGGAAAGTCTGAACTTAACAACTGCCCCACTGGATGGGCCCCTTACCCTTGTTCTTAAAGTACAGCTTTGGTGCATAACGAACTCTAGGTCTATAGTTGTTTCAAACATATTTTTCTGTGGTTTTCTGGCTTGCATTGTTATCAATCTAATTGCCCTTACTTTGCGTGTGATCTGACTTTTCTACTACTTTGAAGATCATCTTTGTTCTTTGCTATCTTTAAATTCTTTATATTGTGTTTCAGTATAGATCTGTTAAAGATACTGCTTGGTGTATGTTACATGACCTGTGTCTGTGGGTTTAAGTATTGCACCAGTTAAAGAAAATATACAGTTATCATTCCAAATGTTGCCAATTTGGCCTATCCTACATTTTTTTTCTCTTTATAGTACTCTACTTATACATATTCTAGAGCTTTTCATTCTTCACTTCTTATCTTTTAACCTGTATTCTATCATGAATATTTCCTTGTCTCTCTACATGGCTTCTGGTCGATTTCTTCAGCTTTACCTTCCAGTTCACTAATTCTCTTTTCAGTTGTTCCTTGCTATTTAACACATTGACTAATTTATTTTAAATGTCAACATTATCTTTGTTCACATTTTAAATTTGTCATATCACTTTTTTGCACTTTGTAGATTTTAGCTTTTGTGATTCCATTTTCTTTTGAATGTTTTATCCACATTTATTACATAGTCTGTGTTTGATTATGCTAATATCTGATGCATTTGGTGTTTCTCATTGATAAATCTTATGGTATCTTGGTTTTTGTGCATTTGATGATCTGTGATCGTGATGATATATTACAATGATCCTAATCTGTGTGATTTCTTGGGGACTTACACTAGGAACGCATGCTCCCTTCTTTGTGGACTCCAATGTAAGACTTATTTAGAGACAGATGGCTTTCTACAAAAGGGGCTTTTTCATGTGATTTCTCTTTTATTTCTGCCTTTTACTTCTCAGAACTATACTTGTGCAGAGAGTTACAGCTATCAAATGGTGCCTTCATTCTCAGGATTATAAACAAGAATATATGTTTGTAGAAAACACATGTAGAGGTTCAGTGAGCCTCTTATCTTTGAGAAGTGTACTCTCAAAATCTGTGGCCGTAGGGTCCTGTTTCTTTGACACTCTCCCTACATTTCCCCTAATTTCATCCTCATGCAATCTTGGTTGCTTTTTACAGTCTTTTCATCTGAGTTATGGGGATTTTAGTTGTTTCTCAGCTTCAAAATGGAGTTCCAAATTTATTTCTCTATATTGATTTAGGAAATTTTCTAGAATAGAAGAAGAAACGCTGAATTTTGGGTTACATCCTCTTATGTACTTCTTGATCTTAACTATTTTAATCTGTTTCACATTATGTATTGCTTATGAATTATTAATTACAGTTTTCTGTCTTATTTTTTAATTTTTTAATTTAACTTTTTATTTAATGATTTCTTATTTTGTACTTTTCATTTTACTGCTTTACATAACTTCGAATGTATATTTAACCAAATTAAATTAATGTCTTAAATGATTAATCTTTTCTTTTCATTAGGACTTTTTTTCACTGTCTTTAAAGTTCACTCATTTTTTTGCTGATTTCCATCAGTGTTATTGCTAGATAACTAATAATGTAGTTCTGTGGGCCATCTGAGTATAAACATAAGTTAATAATTCTTTCCAGAGAAATCTGAATTCTTCTCCAGTACATAGAAAATTTGTGCTACTAGAACATTCTTTTACTTTGTGCCACCAATAAAAGGGCACACACGTCCAATCTTGAGACTTTCACAGAGCACCAATGAAGCATAAATGGTATCAGAATTGATTGTGGCTTTGCAGAGTCTTAACAAGTTTTACTTCCTTCAAAATTTATAGAAATGAGCCATGCAACATCTAAATATGGAATCAAATGAGTAGATAAAAATGTTCATGTGACTTCAACTTATCTCCACATAACTTGATTGGGGTTACTGTATTGAGGAGACAAAGTGGCATAAAGAGTATCACGTTGGTGTTTTGAGATTCGGAAAGATAATTTTATATGTCCTTGCTATGCATTGCAAAGTTGAGATTCAAAGCATTTTAATGGGAAAAGAGATTTAAGTTCCTGGTGCCAGGGATATGACTCAGGATCATAAATTAAATCCCCAAAGTCCAGAGTTTATAGGGTAAAATACAAGGTTACGCAAATGGTATTTAGTAAAGATGAGCGTGAGGAAGACGTCTGGTTCTAAGAGTGCTCTGAGTCACAGTACTCTGATTAGAAAAGGAAGACTACAAAATACAGTAAATTGAAATGTAGATGATTCTGTGCAGTTTATTACTATTTTAGAAGTTATCTTTCAAATAGGAAATGTTTGTAATCAAGGGAATATCCCATAATAGGGATAGAGATAAAGTCTGAGTGCAGTCTTGATATATGACCTGGAAGACATTTCCCTAATTTGCAGAGCCCAGAATACTCACATCAATTCTATTCATATTTCTATCTCTTCAATACTTTCTAGCATCTTGATGCCACATGGCGTTTCCCAATCTCTCTCTCTCTCTCTCTCTCCTTGTCCTACTTTCCTGGCTGGACTGTGAAATGATGACATTTTGCGAAGATGACTAATAGCCATTATAATAGATGAAGGGCATGTAGACCAGAGGTTGTTGTAACGTTTCCACAGCCTCATCCTGTATTACATTTCTCATTGTAGCACCTTTTCTGCAGCTACGGCAACCATACAAGGAATGGAACAGACCACACCAGGGGCTGGCCCTGGCATGTACCAGCCGGGACATCATGTTTCTCTAAACTCATATCTGTGGAAAGGGATGACAGAGAAGTTCTTGAAGGGGGAACCCAAAGTTCTTGGGGTAAGTCAGTTGCAGATCTGGGAGAAGACAAATCGTGTTGTAGAATCACAATGGATCAGATCTAACACCAAATACTTTGCCCCACTAGTGTCATAATACATCAGCCAGCCCTAAGAACATCAGTATTTTGTCTTCAAGCCCTATCACTTGTGAAATGATACAGTATTCTATTACATCATGCTTCTGATTAAGTTGTATTTAAAACATAGTGACTTCAGATCTACTCTCGGGTTGTGGGTCATCCCTGATAACTATATTTAACTTCAGCGTGGAAGATTAGAGAAAGAAAAGGACACATGTACACCAGGTGGTGTCCCATCCAAAGACCTTCCTGATAGCTGACAGCCCCATATTGTTACTATCTCCTCTGCAAAATTTTCTTAGCCTTCTTCCACCCTCAGTGCATCTATGTCTGGAGTCACAGGTGGATGTGCCTAAAAGAAATGGAAGGTTTAAAGAAAGACAGGCTAGTGCAGGTGGGAGGACAGTGAACATAGAGGTTTATCTTTAGCCCAAGCTTTAAACCAATGGGACAAAGTCACGGTGACACTTTGGATCCTTTCGAGTGGCATGGGGTAATGTACCCCAACTTCTCTATTTTATACCCCTGTACTCACTCATGTCCTCAGGCCCCAGACCCCTGGAGAATGGCATATTGCTCTTCTCTTTGTCTTCCGCTGTACATTCTTTCTTGCCTTAGATTTCTTCTCCTTGCTAGAATATTTGCTTCATAATTTCTGGGTCACTTCTATTTGAACATGTGTGAAGGAGAGCAACAGTTGTGGTAGGAGTAGCATCACAGGTAGGGATCAGTAAAGCACCTTTGGGTATGTCCTGATACAATCTTTTTTATCCTGAAATTACTGAGGCAATTGGGCTAAATGTCCTAAGAGGTCATTTTAGTAAGTTAACATATCCACAGTTCTTTATGTGAAAGAAAAGTGACAGAAGAATATCAAGAAGACCATCTGACTATTTCAAAAGATAGAGAATGAGGGTAACTTAGTGGTTGGAAAGGGGGTGGCTTGGGCACCATTTTTGTGGTAGGTAATGTGTTTTTACTTTATTCATCATTTCTAGGTTGTGCAGATCCTGATTGCCCTGATGAACTTAAGCTTGGGAATAGTAATGATTACTGTCACGTTGGAATTTGAGTCAGCTCCTTATGAATGCCCCTTATCAGTGCACTCGGGGTACACAGTTTGGGGGTCAGTGATGGTAAGCAGAATACCCTCTGGTTTAGTTGGAGACAACATAGCATGGTTGTTAATTTCCTGAGCTTTAGAGTCATGTCTCAACCCTATCTTGTAGTTCTATAACTTTGAGAAGAATCTCTAACCTCTTTTTGATTCAATTTTCTCATATATAAAGTGGGAATAATAATATAAAATAATATAAAACTCAAAGAAAGCTAGGCAGGTTAAATATTTAATGTGTATCAGTTAGGCTGCATTACAGCACCATGTAGCAAAAAATTCAAACCAGAATGGATTAAACATTGAAAGCATTGATTATTTCACAACAAGAAGCCCAGTAGGTAGTCATGTCCAGCAGGTGATTAATTCCAGAGTTACCCCATTGAGGTAACCTCGTTGAGGACTGCTGGCACAACATATCATACCTGTTGGCACACGTCATTGTTCATAAATGTTATGTAGTGCATAAATGTTTTATATCCCCAAGCCAACTATGGGCAAAGGTCATCAATTTGCCAATATTGCCTTGGACTACTCAAGAGTCGCCTCAATGGCTGGGAAGGGTTTATTGAAACTCAAGGGAGACTCAACAAAATGAGAATTTTTTTAGCAGTCACCAAAAGAGACATGGCTGGTATCCAGGCAATTTATAGTCAAGTATCAAATTGTAGCAAATGGTTAGCTTAGCAAATGCAACTGCTATTAGATATATTTTGTCTCATAAGTATAACAACAATAGTTATAATTTAAGTTAAATTAAAATTTGAGTTAACAAATTTCCCCCCAGAACAAAATGGAAGAGTTTCTCTGCAATGTGAGAGTGTAAAAAGAGTATCCAGTGTCACATTTTACTTACTGACAAGAGGAAAATACATTCAGAAACTGGGTTTGTGTTAGAATTACGGAACCTATTCAAGTGTTGCAGTTTCCATTTATCTACAAAGTTCAGGATGAGATCATTTAAAGTCTATAAGGAGCTAACTTTTTGTGCCCCTTCATCAGTTTATAGAGAAAAATGCAAGCTTCGAAAAACAGAAAAGGCTGTTCTCCTTCTGGGCAGTTGTGCAATGCTTCATGTATCTGATCACACTGATGTCAGTAGTAGCTTTTATTAAACTCTTCCTATGGTCTAGGCACTCTGCTAAGTGCTTTACATGTGCAATTCCATTTCAAGCAATCATCCCAAACTTCTGAGAAAGGATTTGTCATTGTCCCCATTCTATGGATGAAGAAATTGGGACTTAGAGAGATTAAGTAACTCACACAATTATATGGTCTGGGAATCAGGGTTCAAATCAGGCCAGTCCGATTCCAGTATTCCATGCATCTAACCACTCTAGTTTTCTGCTTCCCCTTTCATTTCCTTTTCAACACCACTTTGGAAATCAGTTTTCATAATTTATACCTTTACACATGTTCGGTAGATTACCAGGAGCTGCACGAGCTGCGTTTGTCAACTGAGGCATCACTCAGACTCTTGTAGATGTCCCACTAGATGAGCCGTTGCTTAATTGTGGGAACATTTTTTTCTATTTTCAGTTATTCTTCCAACTTTATGTCCACCTGTGAAGTGCCTTCTTTTTCTCCCTTATACAGTACAAGAACCAACACCAAGAACCAGCCACAAATTTCTCTTCTATTTGGCCCTTTAGTCTCCAGTAGAGCTATATTTCCTTTATCACAATGCTTTAAAATTATCCCCACATTAGTCTATTTGTTCCAGTTTTCTTTTGTGTACTTTTGGAACATTTTAAAGTTTCATTTCTATATGTCTTTCACATTCTATATAAAGTTCGTTTCTCTCAGAAATCTTATATATTTTTTGCTATGTAAATATGTAGGTTCTTTTACCAAATCCTATCATCAAACACACAAACATGCACATATTTATAACATGTATATATAATTTCTGTATATAAAGATGTTCTCATGTGCTTTACTGAATTTTCTTGGAGTTTATAGTACTTTTTAGTTGATAATATTGGGTGTTTGCAGTATAATATTATTCATATTTAAATTACTCTAATGTTAACCATTTGCTTCAAATATTTTTCTCATATAATTATTTTGGTTAATATACTAAGAATAGTAGTACATAAGAGTCTCCATCTTCTTCTTGATTTGGCTGTATGAGATGGCCCCAGTGTTTCCCATTAAACATAATAACGACTTTAAGACTGAGACAGATGTTCTATCATGTTATGGAAAATGCAATACTTCATATTTATAAATAATGTTTAAGTCAATAATAATTTTGAATACTATAGAGTGTCTTATCAATATTGTAAACATGAATAGCAATTAATGTTTTCTCCTTAAATCCATTAATCTCATAAGTTAGAAGAATATTTCAATATTAAAAAAATTTAGACTTTTGAAGAAATACTCCACATATTCAAGTTTCATTTCATATAATTTGATAGATGAGACTCTCTGCTACTTTTTTCCAGAGGAGACTTAGTTTATGTTAATCATCTCTATGTCTTCATAATTAGATATTTGTTGAGGAAATTTATCAAAGTGGTTCCTTAGATCAGTGATTTTTGGTATTAAGATAGAATTTTTGAAACTTCTGAAATAAAATATTGAAAGCAAACCCAGAAACTCAAACAGTTAAATAGTTTAAGACAGGGCGTCCCATCAACTTGACTCCAGTCATTTTAGCTAGATGGAAAATAATACCCAATTGATGGAGTCAAATGAAATAATATATTCTAATCATCATTTAATATAGAATTTAAAATTTTTCTTTGCTACTATTTTATTTACAACTTTTAATAGTCATTTTTAAACGAAAATAATCATTAGGTTTTTTTCTTTTGCAATATCTTATTAAATTTTGGCACCATATTGTCGTTAATTCATATCAGAAATTGAGAAGCTTTCTTTATATTTCAGTCCCCTCAGTTTAAATACCATCACACTTGGGCATTTTCTGAAAGGCTTGATAAACTCTCTTGTGAATTCATCCAGTGGAATTTCTCTCTTGTTTCTGGGAAAGGGGAACAGTTATTTACAAATTTTTGTGTTTCTTCCAATATAATTTGTCTGTTTAACATATTTATCACATTTTGGCATAAGTTTAGGTAAGTTACGACTTCAAATATTTATTTAAAGTTTTTTTTTTTTACCGTATTTTTCTTTTCATTAGTTTCTTATTTCAGGCTCCTTGTCAACTGCAGCAGGAACTAGAACTACAAGAGGTCTGGTGAGTAATGCTTCCTCATTTTTGCTCGAAAAGAAGAAGGATTAACCACATATGTATTCTGCCAGAAGAGAAAACAAATTTTGTTTGTTTTTAAAACATCAGGAGAGATTGTAAGTTTTACCTAGTTGGATCAGTCTCTCAAAATGGCAGTAAAATTTGGCTGCTGATGTGAAGTGCTGATATGAAGGCGAAGAATCGGGTGAGGGTGGCTTTGTCTATGGAGAATCCACCTCAGATTCACTCGACGAGGTTGGTGCCAATGTAGGGATGGCTGACGGAAGGTTGGGGATGACTGTTGCTCCTCAGAAACATATTTGGCCTCGAGGTAGGACATAACTTATGAATGCTGTAGCTATTACTGTAAAAAGTAGAGTGATTCCAATGTTTCAAGTTTCTAGAAAGGTGTAGGAGCCGTAGTAAAGGCCTCGTCCTACGTGAACAAAAGGGCAGATGAAGAATTTGGAGAATTACCGACATGAGAATGAACAGTTTGGGAAGACACTTGCTGAGAGAATCTTTATGAAAATATAGGGAATTTCTGAGAATAAAGTCAATTGGATGGGTCATACAAACCCTCTAAATTGAGATGCAGCCCCCATGACAGTGACGCCAATTGTTGGTGTGGCATCATGTTTATTGACTTATTGATGAAAATATGTATTCCAACTCTGCTCACAAAGGATTTTGATTCAGGTTGCAATGAAAGAAATTCACAATAAGCCTGTTAGAAATGAAGAAGCAGATTTAAAACAAAGCTTTCATGCCAATATGCATCTCACAAAGTCAATAAAAGGTAAAAGCCCAGATCTCAATAAACGTTTTCCCTCGCTAAAGACTGTATTTAAGTTTTCTTCGCTCAAAGAATAAATATAAAACTATGGAGATGATCACTTATGGTTTTTCCACATCTGACCTCAATCTCTCTCTAGTATCTCTTCCAGATATAACCATACCGGTTAAAATCTACCTCATGTTACAGGCACGCTAAATCTCTCATACTTTCTTGAGGAATTTTACTTCTTGTAAAAAGCCTCCATAACTTCACTGAGAGAAAACAATGTAGGAAAATGAATAGACAGCAAAGGGAGAGAATACACAAAAGGCATGTAGGCGTGAGAGGCAAGCAGTATTTAGAAAATAATTAGAAGTCAGGCACCTGAAACAGTACGTGGTAGGAGATGGACGCAGACAGGACTGTCCAGCTAAAGTTTAAAGGGTTTTGAAAGCCCTGCTAAGGAGATTGGAGTTGATCCCATGTGCTCACGGGAGACTTCTGAAGGATTTAAGTGTGGGAATAACAGGATCATATTTGTGTTTGGGCAGAAGATTAGAACTGAAAATACTGTAAAGAAAGAGACAAGTTAGGAGATTATTGTACTAATCAAGACAGAGAAGATGGCCTGGGTTGGGCAAGAAGTGGTGGGTGTAAAGTGATTGATAGAGACATATCTGAGGATGATGTTGGATGGTTTAATTGATTTTCCTTCCTTTCTAGGTCCAAGGTAGCCTAGGAGTGAACATCACCAGCTCTATCTTTGCTGCATCAGGGATCTTAATCACTATCATGAGCATGATTAATTCTTATTTCCATTACCCTTACTTTTACTATGATCGGAAGTTGGCGAATGGTTCCATAGTCCAATCTGTTTTAATGGTTAGTGCTTCCTCTTTTCGTGGCATACTTTGGTGGAAGTAAGTCACAGGATCCCGGGCTCTGGCAAAAGTAACCATCAGTGTTCCCTAGTTGATGAATCACTTTGGGAAGTTAGAAGTGATTGAGAATTAGGGCAATCTTTTATTTAGGAGTCAGGCTCATGTCTCATCTCTCTCTTTGTTCCTTCTCTAAATGTGATGAGGGAAAGTGGGAAGAAAGCTCATAGTTATAGAAAACTCACTCTGCAATAATTAGTGTGCTAAGCAATTTGCATAATTTTTCCTGTTCAATTTCAAAACACTGTTAAGTATGTCCTATTATCTATTCTAAAACTCGAGCCCAAGTGTCACTCTCTGTATGTCCCAAATCTTCCTGATAGAACCTGATGTAATTACCAGGTTCTCTAATTATAAATTAAAATTCTTTTGAACTTTATCCTATAAGTGGTGAATAACCCATTATCGCTCCCACCATTTTTGGATGTCCTTGCAAGATGAAGCACTTTTTGCCTCAAAATCCAGTTCCTGGTAAATTCTCAATCTCTACTCTGTATTCTGTACCAGTTGCCCTCATCAAGACATTATTGTAATTCCTTTTTCTTCAAATTACCACTTAAACAAGATTTTGTAGGTAGTGAAACTTCTAGGGGCCAGTCCAGTGGCGTAGGGGTTAAGTTCTCACTCTGCTTCTGTGGCTCAGGGTTTGCTGATTCAGATCCCAGGCGTGGATCTATGCACCACTGATCAAGCCATGCTGTGGCAGGTGTCCCACATATAAAATAGAGGAAGATGAGCACAGATGTTAGCTCAGGGCCAATCTTCCTCAGCAAAAAGAAGAGGATTGGTGGTGGATGTTAGCTCAGGCAAATCTTCGCAGAAAAAAGAATATTCACAAAAAATAAATAAAGTCTTTTAATTAAAAAAAGACTTTTAGAAGTTTTGCATAAGCGTGGGGAGGATCCCACACCACAGCAGACTAAAATGCAATGAAATCTTTATTATTAAAAAGTCATGGGACCAGCCCCATGGCCGAGTGGTAAAGTTTGCGTGCTCCACTGCGGCGGCCCAGGGTTTCGCTGGTTCAGATCCTGGTCTCGGACATGGCACCACTTGTCAGGCCACAGTGAGGTGGCATCCCATGTGCTACAAATAGAAGGACCCACAACTAAAATATACAACTATGTATTGGGGGGATTTGTAGAGAAAAAGCAGGAAAAAAAACCAGGGAAGACTGGCAACGGTTGTTAGCTCAGGTGGCAATCTTTGGGAAAGAAAAAAAATGTCTATCAACCATTCTCAATACTACTGAGTTTTCTGTTATCTCCCCTCCATTTGAGCTTCCAGTCCTTCACTGTACTGCTTAGTTCTTTCTCTTATTGTCTCCTTTCTTCATCTAAATTTGGAAACTCTGCATTCTTCCTAACTTCTTATGCAGGTCAATCACGTTACCTTTTCTTCATTCCTGGCTAGCCCTAGGTGAGTCTTGAGTGCTATATATTCACCCCAAAACAAACCCTTCAGTGTCTTTGCTATAATAATCTACTCTCCTTGAGATTTCTAACAGTTCTTACAGTAAGCAATTTTATTTCTTACCGCTCTCTCAAAATCAGAAAAGAGTTTATTCGTAGAACTTAAAACTTTTTTTCAAGTTCACGCAGTTAGAAATTGGCAAAAGCAAGATTCGATGCTGTAACTTCCTGCCTCTCATCCTCCTATTCTTTAATAATTTTTGTTTAGGTATGCTGAAGAAGAATCTTACTTCCAGTGTCAGAAGTTCTCTCTGTTCATAGACTTTAAGGGCACAATGATAGGCATATAATCTACAATGGACCAGCTTATAGGGCTGGCTTCCCTGGTACGGGACCTTTGCAGGTAGAAGAGCTCTACACTTGGTTTGCTGCTCTGCTCTTCCTGCTTTGAAGTTCTTAACACTTTTTTAACAAGAGGCCCTGTAAATGCTGTAGCCAGTCCTGCCTTCATCTCAATCACCTTCTCCCAGAGACCGCCGTAAATTCCTATTCTGTCTGCATTTTTTCTGCCTGCCCTATAGCAGAGTGCATCCATAAGAGTTTCCTGGAATCTGGAGCATCAGATCTATTCCTACCTGGGTATCTGCACAGTCAGTCCAGTGGTCTATGAGCCCACACATTATGCCCAGTCCCAGGGTTGGCACACTGGGAGGAATAAGAAGACCAGCCTCCACCTTTAGGAAGCTCCAGTCCTTCTGGGAGGAAAAGATAGAAATATTGGAGGGCAGTTAGAGGTTGACAAAGGCACAAGGGCCTACTTTTGAATACAATTATAAAAAGAGGTTAGAAAGAGGTGAGCTCTTTCTAGGAAAGGTGGAGCGTACACATCATGGAATCATTAGCAGGAGCAGGTGAAATTGCCAATGATCAAGTCTACTTGATCTAGAATTACAGTGGTTTCATATGGCTCAAACTATGTATATTATACGTATTTTTTCTTCTTTTTGTTGGAAATCCAACCTGACACTTGTTTTCATAGATGAAGTTTCATTGGAGCACAGCCACACTCATTTGTTTACAAATTTGTCCATGGCTGCTTTTGCACTGTAACAGCAGAGTTGAGTGTTTGTAATCATATGTCCTGCAAAATCTAAAGTATTTGCTAGCTGCCCCCTGACAGAAAGTTTGTTAACTCCTGGTCTGCCCTGCTAGGTGATAAAATCCTTGAAGTTAGGGAAATTGTCTGTTTTGTTTGCTGCTCTATCATCTGTACCTACAAGTCCTAAAATGTAGAGGCTACTGAGTATGTTGAAGAGATGTGTAAATAGATAAAGAAACAATGAATGCAAATATTCTCAAGGTTCACTTGAGTCAGTGTCACTTGTGTTCTGGGGTCTTGATTTTTGGTTCTTCCACAGCAGAGTTACTATCCCTATCCATGGAGAAAAAAGAGAGCATATTTAGACCAAAGAATCCTAGGCATCAATTCAAGCATCTAATTCTACTTTGTGGAATAAGAGTACTGCCCAATGTCTCTCAAATCTGACTATGTGTTTTGGATAAACACTAGACCTAAGCCAATTCCCTGGGGAGATGGATTAGGACCAACTAACTTGATGGTCATTCTTGCATTAGTTTCTTATCGTAGCTGTAACAAATTGCTACAAACTTAGTGACTTAAGACAACATAAATGTATTATTTTATAGTTCTGAAGGTCAAAAGTTTGGAATGAGTCTCACTGGGCTAAAATAAAGAGTGGTCAGGGTTGTATTCCTCTTGGGACGCTGTAAGAGAGAATCAGTTTGTTTGCTTTTTCTGGCTTCTGGAGGCTGCCTACATTCCTGGGCCTGTCGTCCCATCCTCTATCTTCGAAGCAAGCAGTACAACATCTTCAAATCTCTCTTGGACTTCAACTCCTCTGTCTCCTGTTTCCACTTATAAGGGTTCTGTAATCATTTAGGGCTCACTGGACAATCCAAGATAACCCCTCCATCTCATGATCAGCTATTAATCTTAATTCTACCGACAAACTTAATTCTCCTTTGTCACGTAACTTGTCACATTCATAGGTTCTGGGGATTAGGGTGTTGACCTCTTTGGTCTGTTACTATTCTACCTGCTATTATTATTCTGCCCACAATTACTAAGTTATGAGATCATATTGTTGTGTCAACTATGTGGATTTCCTAGTGTTTCAAAGAACAAAGTTGATTATTATCTTGATGATCTCTTCCCCCCTCCTTTATAGCATTTTCACATTCTGTATCTGCAATAACACTAGAAAGTAGAGGGTGGGGGAGAACATGATTATTTCATTAGTGAAAAAGTGAGAGGATCGGGGCTGGCCCCGTGGCCGAGTGGTTGAGTTCGCGTGCTCCGCTGCAGGCGGCCCAGTGTTTCGTTAGTTCGAATCCTGGGCGCGGACATGGCACTGCTCATCAGACCATGCTGAGGCAGCGTCCCACATGCCACAACTAGAAGAACCCACAACGAAGAATACACAACTATGTACCGGGGGGCTTTGGGGAGAAAAAGGAAAAAATAAAATCTTAAAAAAAAAAAAAAAAAAAAAAAAAAAAGTGAGAGGATAATTGACATTCAACAGGATAAGAACTAGATAAGAGTATGGCTGCAATTTAGGAGCCAGTTTTCCTGACCTCTCGCCCATGCTTCTTCTCTTTTGATGTTGTAATCAGTGGTCAGTGTTCTGAACTTGTCAACTCTATTCCTCATGTTCCTTTGTTATGAATTTGTTCTTAGGGTATGGATGCTATGGTGCTCGTTTCAAGTGTGCTGGAGTTCTGCATTGCTGTGTCCCTCTCTGCCTTTGGATGTAAAGTAACCTGTTGTAATCCTGGTCGGGTGAGTATCAGGTTTACCTTGAAGATATCTGCATTAGTTTTCTATTGCTGTGTAATAAATTACACAAACTTAAAGGCATAAAACAACCCACGTTTATTACCTTTGAGTTTCCATGGTCAAGAGTCTGGGCACAGCTTATCTGCATTCTCTGCTCAGAATTTAAAAGGCTCTAATCGAGGAGTTGGCTGGGGCTGTGGTCTCAACTGAAGCCTCTGGTCCCCTTCCACGCTCGCATGGCAGAATTTATTTCCTCTCAGCTGTGGAACTCATCACAACTTAATTCTCCTTTGAGGCCCACAGGAGAGCAAAAGTCTTTGGTGATTTAAGCCTCTTTTAAAGGGCTCGAATAATTAAATCAAGTCCATCCAGAATAATTTCCTTTTGGATAAACTCAAAGTCAACTGGTTAGTAACCTATTCACAACTTTGCTATTCCATCATATACACAGGTCCCACCCAAACTGCAGGGGAGGGAATCATACATGGGCATAGGTGACTGGGTATCATCTTACAATTCTGCCTATCACAATGGATAAAGAAAAGCTATTTTTCTTCATCCTTAATCCTTCAAAGGGCCTCCCTTCTTAGTCCAGATCAAAGAATACTTCACTATGGAGAGGTCCCTGGAGAGTGCCAGATGTTACTCCATTATTCTTTTATTGCGTGATTCCCTGGGCTGTTGAAGAAAGTCAGGCTTTCACACTTGTCTGTGAGTGTGCACACCGGCCCATCCTCTCACCCTGAGACTTGCAGCAGATCCTCCTGCCTGCTGAGCAGAAAGGATGTCTCCTGGAGATGACTGGGTAGTGGGAGGAGACAAGAGACCAAGAGGAACTAGGAAGAATAGAACAGGATATCTTCCAAGAACTGAGGGTTCCAGGGTGAGAAAATCGATATTAAAACCTGGGAGATGCTCATTAGTTTCATTACGCAAAGGCCTAGTCAAACAAAGGCCAAAACCAAATCATAAAATAAGAATAGTTTGACGAGATTACTTTTCTGGTGCTGTTCTCCCCCATTTGGTGCCTCTTTACTTTCTTTTGGGGGGCCCGTGCTACACCACATCCCCACTCCCACAGCCCTTGCCCATAGCAGAGAGATTGATTAAATCATGTTAACTCTATTAGTGGACTCTTGAATTATAAGACCCTAGAAGCTAGAGTTTCTCAGCAATTCCCAGTGATTTTGTAATTTCATTAAGTGAAACATTTGAACCAGGGAGCAAACTCCTTAGTAATATTCATATCATAATATCCAGGCCTGTGTTCTCTTCTGCTCCTAGATTAGTTACAGAGCTGAGTTTTTCTCTCCCTGATTCCACTGGTTACAGAACTGGGAAGCGTGAATCAAGAAAAGCAATGGCTTTGGGCCATATAATGCCTAAGTCTTTATCTCTTCCTGGATCTCCTCCAACATCCACTCCATTTCACATTGAAGTTTTAGAAGAATGACCAGCATTTCCTTAGTTTCCTAATGATTTCTGCCTTGTTGGATCACTGTGGTTTTTGCAATGCTTTAGTCATGGCCAGCAAATCAATGATTTGGGTATGCTGTTGCCATCAGTATGAACAACCAGTTTTGGCACAAGAGTCTATATTTTCCATGACACCCTGGTTTACCTAACTTGTTGGGCACCATCATCCACATGGAAGATCAATCCACTTGCAGGACCACAGCCCCAGCTATCAGCATCTCATGCCAAGAGCTATGGCTGAGTGTTTTTCGTAGATCTAGTTTGCTCTAAAGAATGCCTGAGAAACCCCACCAAACTGATGTTGAGACTGAATTCAGGGAAGAAAGGGTAGACTCTGATGATGGTGACATTGTGTGGACAGGAAAGGGAAACCCTGAGGTTATTTGATTGACTCACCTATGGCATTCTGATTGATTTCACAGGTTGTGTTCCTGGTGCCATCAAATCCTCACATGGCAGAAACAGCAACTCCTGTACCAGTTGCAAGAGATATAAGGCCACCTGCAGATCAATAGCAAAAGGTTTCAGAAAACTTTCTTGACAGTTATGCAAGAACCCCACTTGGAAAAGTACCAGACTCAAACTGATTTTAATATATATGTATATTTAGTTCATAACTATGTTCTCATTTTCCCCCAAGTACTCAACAACTCATTTCACTGATTCTTTATCCACAATAGCAAAAAGTAAATAAATACATCATGCATATTATGAGTAAATAGCCCTCAAAAGTTTTTCATCGATCTTTGGGACTTTATAAAAGGACATGAAGGTGGTAAAGAAGATTTGGTAGAAGAAGGGCAAAAAACTATTGTTGAAGTGAGGCCTCCATGCAGACTACATATTTCTGCTTCCCTGGCCAATACTCCTCCCACTTGTTTGACTTTCTTTTCCCGCCTTTGGGAACGCAGTGTTTTTACCTTTAGAAAGTGGAGATGTGTGGCTTTTCCCTGTCTTTCTTTTTCCTGCTTTCCTTCTCCCTTCAAATAGCACAGTGGGTCCTCTTATGTGCACAAACCATTATTTGAATGTAAATACAACAGAGTCAAAATCACATAATAGTCAGATTCAACTTATATTTTCTCTGTCTCTCTCTCTTCACCTTCCTCTTCTTCCCGTTCTCTCTCAATCTCTCTCCTACAGGGCAGCGTTATATCTTAATCAAATTTGTATCCAGTGCCATATAGGTGATTGAGCAACACATGGGACTTAGTTAATGTCTGTTAAATACTTTGATTTATTACAGAGCAACAATAAATTAAATAAAATTAGAAAGAATAAGTTAATGTATTTCCTGCTTCCTATTCAGATGTGATATGGTGGAAAGAGACAAAGTCTTGATATCAGGAAATACAGTACGGTGGTGAAGAATGTGGGCTTTTTAATCAGACAAACCTGAGTTTTTGTCTCAAAAATTCCATTTCTTTCACTTGCTACCTGTGTGGCCATGGTCATAGCATAACATTTCTCTGTACTTCATATTTCTCTTCAGTAAAATAGTGATATCACCAGACTGCTAGTCCTGTGATGGTTACTTGATACAATATAGGAAGAGCAAATGCTGCTCTGATTGGCACATACTGAACCTTAAGAGGTTTAATTTATACACATACATGAATATATGTACATGTATACGTATTTGTATATATGTAATACCAATTCATTATCATTTTATTCAACACATGTTTATAAGGTGCCAATGATGGGCAAGTATTTTTTAAGGATATGAGAATATAGTGATAAACAAGAGAGATGACATCCTTCCTTTTATGTAGGTTAAACATATAGGGCAAGACATAATCAAACATATAAACAATCAATTAACATTTTCATTTGTTGTTAGAAGCTACATGGAAGCTATGTGCAAGGTACTGGGCTACACAATGGCCTGTGGTAGTGGTGGGGGTGTGGGACATTAGAAAATGTAACCAGGAAAGTTGTTGCTGAGGAAGTGTTAGTTTCATTATGATAGGGGGAAAAACAATCGTTGCATTTTTCCAGACATTTTCTTCTTTTTCAAAATTTCAATTTTTTCAAGCTTTATTGAAGTATAATACACCAATAAAAGTTGTGTGTATTTATGGTGTACAAAATGATGTTTGGATGTATGCATACATTGTGAAATGGTCACCGCATATCCCCTACCTCACACAGTTAGCTTTCACTTGTTTTGGTGAGAACACTTAAGATAAAGTCTTTCAGCAAATTTCAAGTATACAATATAGTATTATTAACTATAGTCACCATGCTGCACATTACATTTCAAGAACTTATTTATCCTACTCAAGTGAAATTTCATACCCTTTGACCAACATCTCCCCATTTCCCTCACCCCTCAGCCCCTGGCAACCACCATTCTACTCTCTGCTTGCGTGAGTTTTACTTTTTTAGATTCCACACATTAGTAAGATCATACAGTATTTGTCTTTCTGTGTCTGGCTTATTTCACCTAGCATAATTTCCTCTCGTTTCAACCACGTTGTTCTGAATGGCAGGATTTCCTTCTTTTTTAAGGCTGAAAATATTTATACATTTATGTGTACATATGTCACATTTTCTTCACCCATTTATCCAGCAATGGACACTTAGGTTGTTCCTACATCTTGGCTATTGTGAAAAATGATACAATGAATATGGAAATGCAGCTATCTCTTCTAAATAGTGATTTCATTTCCCTGGAATATATACCCAGATTGCTGGATCAGATGGTAGTTCTATTTTTAATTTTTTGAGGAACCTACATACTCTTTTCCATTATGGCTGTACCAATTTACATTCCCAATAATAGTGTGCAAATCTTCTCCTTTCTTCATATCCTGGCCAACACTTGTTGTCTCTTATCCTTTGGATAACAGCCATTCTAACAGGTATGAAGTGATATGTTGATGTGGTTTATTTGCATGTCTCCGATGATTAGTGATGTTGAGCAACTTTTCACACACCTGTTGGCCATTGTTATGTCTTCTTTGGAGAAATGTCTATTCAGGTCCTTTGCCCATTTTCCAGTCTTCACTTATAATTTTTCCCTCCAGTACTTCCTTTATATTTTACAGCTCTTGGTACACATAATTTATTCCCAATTTTTCTGATAATCATAGCCTGAATTTCCTCTAAGAAACCTCCATTCCTATTCTCCCAATTTATTCTGACTTTACCCCCAACTTCTCCTAGATCTGGGCAATAGCAGAATTACATCAACTCAACTAGAGTGACTGGTTCTTGTGTCACTTAGCCTTGTGAACAACTGTATGAATGACTGACATTTCCAATCAAAGCTCATCCTGGCATTTTTGCTTCACTGACCAGGAAAGAGAGTCTGCCTCTTTTCTCTTTCCTCTTGGGCTTGTGAGGATGCTGAGCTGCGAGAATGTAAATCTGCTGCTATTAGCAGCCTTCATGCTACTATATGAATCCTATCAGAGACAAATGCTTACAGAGGAGAGCAGAACTGAGAGGTTCCAAGGAAAACATCAATTTCCAAGAACGTCAGTTGAGTTTCTGAGTCAAGGTGTACCTGGAGTTGGGCCAACACTTGGAGTTGGGTCAATCCCTGAAATTTGAAATATATGAAGAAATTAAAATAGAACTATTTAAGTAGTGCAATAACTGGGCAAAATCCTCCAAAAATTTCCTCTTTAATTCAGAATAAAAGCCAAAACTCCTACTAAGCTCTATGTGACTCTACATCACTTGATTCTTTTCTATCTCTTGGATTTTGTGAAACACCCTACACTCAGATTTGCTGAGCTGTTGTTTTGGGTTCATTTTAAATGGCCTAGAATGCCTTCCTTTGGTGAAAATTTTTGCATACATTAAACTTTTTGTGTTCACATCTATATACGCAATCTAAGAACAGTGCATTTTTAGTTGTAAAAAGTTTATGTGACTATCCAGGCTGTTAGAGCAAGATGCTATGATTCTAACTTTTAAAGAAGACTGCCTGCATTTCACATCATGGCCTTTTAAACTTCTCAGGAATAAATTGGTCTGTTTTTACTGATTGATTTTTCTCCTAGTTGTCATTTTTCTGCTGCTTGGCATGTATGATGATTTTTGACAGGATGCTGGATATTATCATTTTCACATGGTTGAGTGCTAAAATTTTCCTTTTTCAAAGAGTATTGCACTTTATTTCTGGCAGGTGGTTAAACTTGAAGTCCAATATGATTCTTTTGAGACTTTTTAAAGGCTTTATAGGGAGGGTTTAGAGTTGTTATTACTCTGGGCTCATGTAGATTTGTTATTATGGCATAACTTTCCTGGAGGTCTTTAATCTATACCCAGGATATTCACGGAAGTCTCTGCATTCCAACTGTTTGGAACCTGAATGTCTCCCAGCTTTGTGTGAGTTCTAGTAAGCATTTAGCTTCCAATTACTTGACTATCTGGTTATTCTTTGATTGGTATTTTGGAATTTCAGCCTGTAAATGTATAACTCACTATTTGACAACAAATTTAAGGGGACTCTCTTACAGATTTCAGTATCTCTGTCTCTGTATGGCTATTTCCTTCATGGTTCTCTACCCACTAGCTGCCTGAGCTCCCTGAAACTCTGATTTCTATCTTCTCAATACAGTCAGATCAGCCAGAATCCATCTCCTTGATCATGGTCTGGAAAGTTCCTTCATGCAGAAAATCAGAGCAATTCTTATATTCATATTTGTGCCCATTTTCGCAATGTTGAAAGCCCAGCATTGACTACAGTCCAATGTTGAAAAGAGCTGTTAAAAATTTTTTCCAGTTTTCTAATTATACAGAGTGGGTTCCATTAGGATTGGAACAACTGAGCTTTCATTTTTAAAAAATGCGTGTAAACATAGATGTCTGCATTTTTATTTCATTTTCTAATATTTAAAATTAATTTAAGAATGTCAAAATATGTAATTTAAGTAAATTAATACTACTTGATAATTCAGAATCTTCAACCATCCAGTTCAAGTGTAATAATTTTCATATGCTGATTTTCTTAAAGCCGCTTTGTTTAGGTTCCTTAAGAAGCAATTCATAAAAGATACTTGCACACTTCAGTTGTTATTTTATATTTAAATTAAATTCTGATATTTTCCAATGTCTTTGTGTAGTAATATCTGGACAGTTTTAATCCATGCTCCGAGGTTTTTGCTTTCACACAACACAAATACTCATGACACAATGAGAAAAAGCTATGCAAATTTCAAGGCAAGTATTTAAATTTTAGAATTAATTAAAATATGTCCTTTGATTTGATGTTTTAATTTAATGTACAATAAATGCAGAAAAGATATATAAAGTCACTTGCTTTTGATTGCTGAGTGGATAGGGAAAAAGAGATAACCAACTTCTAAACTTGAGATATGGTTTCAACAAAGCTGACGTACATTTGCCTTCCTTTTTGAACCTCTTAAGGTCAGCAATTTATTTTTTAATGACTGAGATTTGTTGGGATTACTTCCACTCATGTGATCCCCAGGACTTAACTAATTTTGATCAATTGTGTAAGGTAGATGATATTAGACTTTTTTTTTAAGATTTTATTTTTCCTTTTTCTCTCCAAAGCCCCCCGGTACATACTTGTGTATTTTTTAGTTGTGGGTCCTTCTAGTTGTGGTATGTGGCATGCTGCCTCAGCATGGCCTGATGAGCAGTGCCATGTCCCTGCCCAGGATCCGAACCGCCGAAACCCTGGGCTTCCAAAGCAGAGTGCGCGAACTTAACCACTTGGCCACGGGGCCGGCCACTTCGACATTTTTAATTTTCATGTCCAATAAGTATATACATTCAGGCAGAGGAATAAGTTCTCAGAGTCCCTTGCAGTTATCCCCTGGCTGTTTTTATTGTCAGTCTAAGCAAAGCGTGGTTTTTTTGCCCCCGGTGAAAAGGTCAAGACAGTTTATTCTAATCTTTCTCAGATACCAGATGCAGCTTCACCAAAATCACTCTTTAACTTGCTCCTACCTCTTGAACGAACTCCCTCAGCTTGGCCAAGTGGGGCTGACCATCAAAAGGAGTAATGTCACAATCTGACTGGGGGTCAGGCACCTCACTGGGCTTGTAGCCCAGCAATCATCTAGGTGGTTCCTTTCTCCTGCTACCAGCAACAGAGTGCCTTGACCTATATTGATTACCTTTCAAAATTTATTTTTTCCTTGAATTGTTTTTTCTATGTAGTGTTCCTTCTCTCCTAAATTTGACTAAATATAATGGAGAGTAGTGAAAATTTTCACATTTTCCTCCAGTTCTGAAGCCACTGAAGTTGTGTCCATACCATGGTCCCCAAATGGGAACTATGAATGAGCTCTTGATGATATAAATTTGTGTATAAATTTATCATGTGTATACAATCCAAGTATTCATCACTCAATTGAATATTATCAGAAGTTTTTATAAGAAATTTGCTTTAGTTGATCTAGTAAATGGTTTCATATTTCAAATGTTTTTGATTTTTCAATCTGAAAGACATCTATTCCACAAAGAAAATTGATTCAAAGTCTCTGTTTGCAAATATTGTATCTTCTCTGTTTCTAATTGGATTGCCCAAATCAGTCTTATTTTCACCGATTTGGGTCTTTGAAAGGGCTCAGCAGACTCCACAGAGTATGCTTATATAAGGCTCTTATCTAAAGGCAAAGGATGTGAGGCAGCAAGAGAAAGAGGGGGGGGGCAATGTTCTTATCTCAACCAAGAGTCAAAATCCAGATATTCAGCCATCACCAGAAGTAAAGACAGAGCTTTTCCAGCACAGCTGTACATTAACTCATTCTGCACAATATCTTTATTCAATAAATATTTATTGGCCATCTACTACATGCCAAGTGCTTAGCAGTGAACTACCCCAGCTGTCTATGACCTCATGGGGCTCACACTGTAGTCATATTCTAGAGTTACTCTTCAGCAGTCAATTTAATACATTCGATGCAGAATTCTCAGCTGAAAATGACAACAGAAACCTGCCATAATCTTTAAATTTCATTTTTTCCTTATAATTAGCCTCCGTTCACCATACTAAAACCCACAGACTTGAGACAGATAATACACATTTAATTGAACCCCCTCAGTTTTGTGGTTATAGGTTACCCAATAGTACAATACAATAAGACTGAAGACAAGCCTAACTCAAAAAAAATACAGGCTGTATGATTTTGTTGAGTAAAACACCAAACCAGGAAAAACTAACCACTAGTATTAGAAGTCAATAGAGTGGTTACCCTTGGGGGTGTAGTGTCTGGAAGGTGTTACTGAACCAAAGTGGATCTGCTTCTTGGTAAGTTGAAATCAGAGGCTTCACCAGAAGTGGTTGTCATACAAAGTTTATTTGCCACAAATAAAGAGCCCATGGGAATTATTTCCCATGCTGACGTACCCAGAGCACAGGAAAGCAGGGACCTTTTATTTTGGATGGGGAATGAATATTCAAAAGGGACCAGTGGACATTCGCTTGCGCAGGCTCAGTTGGAAAACATGCTCCCACACACATCGTGTGTTATGGTAATAAGGCCCAAGGTCCTCCTGAGGCAGAGATCTTAACATTAAAATGAAGCAAAGGTCAGCTCTTGGGCACTTTTTGGCCAGCCTTGAGGTGGTCTGGACTGATTCAGGGTGGTTGGTGATTGCATCTCTTAACACAACAAAAAAAGAAAAACCAATTTCGAGAAACAGTTAAACACTTCCCAAACCTCCCTTGAGTTGCTCAGGGCAATTAGTCAGTGATAAAGGGAACACAAGAACTATGTGCCTCCAAGTTCTGTCACTTTCCTAATTTCTTTTTGGTGAGGAAGATGGTCCCTGAGCTAACATCTGTTGCCGATCTTCCTCTATTTTGTGTGTGGGATGCTGCCACAGCATGGCTTGATGAGTGGCGCCAGGTCTGCACCTGGGGTCTAAACCCACGAACCCCAGGCCACCAAAGTGGAGCACGCAGATTTAACTACTACACCACTGGGCTGACCCCTCTACTTTTTGATCTGGAAGGGAGTAACACAGATGTGTTCACTTTGTCATCACTCATTAAGCTGTATACTTATGATTTATGCACTTTTTATGTTCTTTCAACTAAAATTTGAGTACTAAATCCCTGTCTTGGGCTCTGTTTTGTGGAGAACCTGGGCTAAGACAATAAAAAGTTAATTTTAAAAGAGACGTTCCACATCCTTTTTTTTTTTTGAGGAAGATTAGCCCTGAGCTAACTGCTGCCAATCCTCCTCTTTTCGCTGAGGAAGACTGGCCCTGAGCTAACATCCATGCCCATCTTCCTCTACTTTATATGTGAGACGCCTACCACAGCATGGCTTACCAAGCAGTGCCGTGTCCGCACCCGGGATGTGAACCGGCGAACCCCGGGCCACAGAAGCGGAATGCGTGCACTTAATCGCTGCAGCACCGGGCCGGTCCCTCCACATCCTTGTGCAGATACATTACACATGAAGAGATTTATTGATATATAAGATATACACAAATTTGTCTATGCGTTAATCATTCTCCAGGCTGTCTATGCAGGGACAAAAACTTACACCTGCATTTAAGTGTTTATTCCTAGTTAAAAAGAAAAGAAAAAAAAATAGAACAATCACCAATGCAGAGCTTCATATAAGTGGTTTGGGGATTCAACATTACGCGCTTTTTCTTAACTTTGTAGTTTCCAAGCAAACAGGTCTCTGAATCCACTTCTACCCTGTTAAAGAGAAAAATCACAAGCCCAAAATGGCATCAGCCATGCTACAGCCCACAATACCAAACCTAGGTTTAATACCTAACCTAACTGAAGTTTCAACCTCTCCCAGAAATGTAAATCTTAATCAACCTGTCTGGAATTTTCTGGTCAGCATCAATGAGGTAATCTGTCATGTAGGCCCTCTCTAGCCCCCGGGGGAAGGGGGGCAATCTACATTCCGGTCCCTTCCCCCCAAGAAAGATGTCCTGGCCTAAAAATAATCCTTTCTTTTCTTTTGCTTATAGCTTCCTTGCCCCACCCTTCTTCCTATAAAAACAGTACATTTTGTACAACCTCTCCCCGTGCCCTTCTAGTTGCTACATGGGATCCTGCTGATTCACGAATTGTCTAACAAAGCTGATTAGATTTTCAAATTTACTTGGTTGAATTTCGTTTTTTAATGAGCCAAAGTTTGGGGGGGCTGGCCCGGTGGCTCAGCGGTTAGGTGCGCACATTCTGCCTCGGCAGCCCAGGGTTCACGAGTTCAGATCCTGGGTGCAGACACGGCACCGCTTGGCAAGCCATGCTGTGGTAGGCGTCCCGCATATAAAGTGGAGGAAGATGGGCACGGATGTGAGCTCTTGGCCAGTCTTCCTCGGAAAAAAGAGGAGGATTAGCAGCAGATGTTAGCTCAGGGCTAATCTTCCTAAAAAATAAACAAACAAATAAGCCCAAGTTTGTGGTAACCCCTTTATACGCAGCTCTGCTTTGCTTTAAGCCAATGAAAACACAGCTACATTTAAAGCTTACCTAAACACCACCCTCCCCCCAAATCCTAAACTAATTCTCTCTCTCCTTTTGTGTGATTAGACATCTCACAGTTCTTCTGGCGTGCACTGTCACTTTTAGCAACAAATCAATGAACATATTTTGTTGGACTATATATTTGTCCCTGGTGGTGTTTGTTAGATGGGCATTATCTACCTGTCTGTGGATAATATTTTATATTGCTGAATACACATACACATACACTGTGAGATTGTGATTTATAAGAAGTACATATCTGGCCATTCAGATGACCAAAATATATTTATCATATATATTTGGTCTTCATCCAAGCTCACATCTTGCCTCACAGCTCCCAAAACCTTTGGAATTTCTTTTGTGATAAGAGCAATGGGACCGTCTTTTGTTGTAATATTTGGTCTCTTGTCCTCAGTTCCTGAAATTGCTTCATAGCCATGAAGGTGAAATGGGTGCCTTGTTATTCAGAATAAGCCCATTTCCCACCACAACTGGGTTTACGCTAATGATGTGACTTTTGGAAAGCACCTAAGGTTTGGGGCTGGTCACCAGAGGAAACAACCATGTGATTAGAGGGTTGGAACTGTGGGGGATCAGGAATTGCCACCCCAAGATGTACTTCTTTTGTCTGATTATTTATAAGAACAAAAGACTCAGAAAGAAACTTTGACCTTCTCCCTAACTGCCTAAAAGAATTTAAGATAGAAGGCCTGTCCCAGGAAGGAACTATCACCATAGATAATGCTGGGTGTGGTAGACAGGAAGGCACCTAGCAAGGCTCATTTTATCAAAGTTCTCTCTCAGGTCCCCTTGTCCATAGACAGCCCAGCAACATTTGTTTACCAAACATTTACTTTTCCATCTCCATGTGAATTGCCTTTCTCCTCTTTGAAGTCCCAAGCCACTACCCCTACCATCCTCCTTTGTCTTTAATTAAAGATAGTATTTAAGGTGATAGCTTCAGCCATTTTGGTGAGTTACTCAGTTTTCCTGGGTTTCTCCCATTTATACGTAGTATTAAATTTGTTCTTTGTTGTTGCTGTTTGTTTTTTTGAGGAAGATTAGCCCTGCGCTAACTGCTGCCAATCCTCCTCTTTTCACTGAGGAAAACTGGCCCTGAGCTAACATCCATGCCCATCTTCCTCCACTCTAAACATGGACACCTACCACAGCATGGCATGCCAAGCAGTGCCATGTCCGCACCTGGGATCCGAACCAGCGAACCCTGGGCTGCCGAAGCAGAACGTGTGCACTTAACTTCTGTGCCACTGTGCCAGCACCATATTAAATTTGCTTGATTTTCTCCTCGTACTCTGTCTCATGTCAATTTAATTCTTAGACCAGCAAGAAGACCTAGAGGATAGAGGAATATTTCTTCCTCCCCTACACAACTTTTAGTCCCAAACCTTAACTCCAGGGAAGGGAGAAGGGTTGGAGGTTGAACCGATCACCAGTAACAAATGGTTTAATCAATCACATCTACCTAATGAAGCCTCCATAAAACCCAAAAGGACAGGGTTCCAAGAGCTTCCGGATTGGTGAATGCATGGAGATTCAGGGAGAGTGTTGTGCCCAGAGAACATGGGGTCTCTGAGCCCTTTCCCCTTGCCCTGTGCATCTCTCCCATCTGCCTGTTCCTGAGTTACATCATTTTATAATAAACTGGTAAGCTAGTAATAAATTGTTTCTCTGAGTTCTGAGCTGCTCTATCAAATTACTTGAACTAAGGAAGGGGTTGTTGGAACCTCCAATCTATAGCTGTTTGGTCAGAAGCATGGGCAACAACCTGGAATTGTGACAGGCATCTGAAGTGGGTGGGGGGAGACAGTCTTTTGGAACTGAGCCCTTAATCTGTGGAATCCACTGCTGTCTCTGAGTAGATAGTGTCAGAATTGAGTTGAATTGTAGGACGCCCTGCTGGTGTCTGAGAATTGCTTGGTGATGTGGAAACCCTGCTCCCCTAAAACACACATGTTGGGATTGAAGGGCAAAACCATTTTACAGACTCACACGTATATGCCTATGTTGCTGAATCATTTGAAAGTTAATTACTTGACATTGTAATACTTGGTTTTTAAATACTCAGGATACACCTGCTAAGAATAACGTTCTCCTATATAACCTCAATACTATTATTATATCCCAAAATTTATTCATATAATAACCCAATATACAGTTCCTCAGAAACACTGAGATCAAGCTATACATGTTGCACATTTCTTGGAAAGACATAATTGTAGCAAGATCTCTTCGATAAGTGGACCTTAATTATGCACCAATGTTTATTATTCATGAGAGCTCTTGTAGATCTTGTGTTAGTGTGACATAGCACACTTTGACCTATTTATATATTCCGGGGAAGGCAATGTTTCCCCAAATAGCTGGGATGCTAAATGCAGATATTGATTTATTCACAGAACCATAAAACTTGTCAAAACCATAAAACTGCTCTCTCTTTATCAATTGGCCCAAATTAATAATTTGAGCAGGGATATTTTAAGACATTTTCAGATACAAACTATTTAACAAAAACACCAAGTAATATATGTGAGACACAAATAGAAAGCAATTGACCTGAGGCTATTACTTAGATATAACAAGCAAGGTTTTATCATATTAGAAATATCCAAATGTCCACAGAGAACAGAGCTAGAGGCCTATTTCCAGCAGTTGATTTCTCAGCTCACAAGGATCCTGCACACTTTAGTGTGCTCAGTTCTCAGTTTGAAGGGCAATGCGTTCCCCTGGTTTCCTGTCACATTTCCCTCTTCTTGGCTATTATAAGAAGAGACTTCTCATTTATTTACGAGATGTCTCAGTTACTGTCATGAAACAGGTCATGCTGAACTCCAGTCCTTCCTTCTCCAGATCCCTTGAGGCTGGAGCAGATGGCTAGATGGTATTTTCAACTGCAGGCTTCCTGTTGCCCAATAGTCATTTATCCACAGACTTTGCACGAGACTAACATTCTTGCAAAATCATATTTTTTTATTTTCCATTCCAAGCATTTAGGGCTTTCTTAGTCTTTTCCTTAAGTTAACGTATTAATTAGGGGTGAAGAAATGGGTGGGGGTAAGTAGAGGAATATACAAATGTGGGAAGGGAAAGGTTATGCTTCTTACTAGTTTATAGCTTTTCTTTTCCATAAGTCCAAAGAATAAGATACTATTGAAAACGTTATGATAAGTACTTCAGAAAGAAATACCAAGACAGAAGAGTTCCTGGTGTATAGGGTACAAGCGGGGACTTGAAATGGAAGGAGCAACCATGATTAAGAGAATAACAGAAGCCGTTGGAGACTTGAAAAACATTCCTCTGGTCCTGAAGGAAAGAGGGATGCAGGGTAAGTAATAAGAGATGACATACAGAGGGCACTCAGGAAATGGGACCTGGCTGAGGAAACATAGGCCCGGATAGTTCTTTTGGGTCCAAAGAGTTTGGGTCTTCTTACTGGGCAGGTACAGATCCTTGGGACGAGGACCTGCATTGTTAGATGAACACCAAAACTGATACCCAATCACAACTCTTTGTCACTATATAAACACCTGCCCTGGGGGCTCTGCCACAGGTATAAGGGACGACTTTTCATCTCTCAGCAAAATAAGATTTTGTAAGATATTAACTTCAGTGACATCAGCAATATGGTGGATTAGGAAGCCCCAGGGCCTCATGAACCCATGGAGACACCAAATTAACAACAATGTGTGGACCAAATTGCCTTTGTGAGACCTCCAGAAACCAGTTAAGAGGATGCAGCACCCCAAGCAAGCACAAAACCAAGAAGAGATGCATCAAAGTGGATAGGAAAATATGTCGCATTTTACCCACTCTAGCCACACTCCCACCCTGGCACAGGGTGGTGCATTTGAGAGAAAATTCCCAACTCTAGGCTTCTTCCTCAGGAGGGACAGACAAGTGGACCATGTGTCCAACTTTCAGGTTTTTCAAGGGCCTGCCAGAAGGATTGGTTTATTGTCTCGCCTGACTCGGAGTGTTGATGGGAATCAGCATAGTTTGGATGTGAGGTTGGGAGTCGCTGAGAACAAAGGCAAACACCATGGCTGTTACAGCACCACAGAGACTGTAGTACTTCAGACACACACCAGAGGAAGAAAGAGAGTATAGGCTCCAGAGGAAAAAACAGGCAAAGCTCTTTAACTGGGAGGCTTACATGCACAAGCTCAGAGAAGGTGCATCCCCAGAAAAAGTTTGAGAGGTCTCCAGAATCTCTAGCCATGCCGATTGGTGATGATCTTCCCCATTACAAAGCTAGTTTGTAGAGACAGGAGGAGGTAGCTTTTTTTTCAATTGCCAAAAGCTCAACAAAAGATCACAAGATATACAGAGAAACAAGAAAACATGGCCCATCCAAACCAAAAGAAAATCTCTAGAAGTTGACCTTAGAGAAAAAGAGATCTATGAATTACCTGATATCAAAAAGATTCAAAGATACTCACAATCATTGTAGCATTATTTGCAACAGCCAAGAGGTGGAGGCAACACAAATGCCCAGTGACAGATGAATGGATAAACAAAAGACATACAATGGAATATTAGTCAGCCTTAAAAAAGAAGGAAATCCTGTCAAACACTACCACATGGATGAAACTTGAGGCCATTACACTAAGTGAAATATGCCAGTCAAAAAAAGACAAATATTGTGTGATTCCACTGATGCGAGGTCTCTAAAGTAGTCAAATTCATAGAAACAGAAAGTAGAATGATAGTTGCCAGGGGCTGAGGGTGGAGAAAATAGGAAGTTGCCTTTCGATGGGTATAGAGCTTCAGTTTTAGAAGAAAGTAAAAAGTTCTAGAGCTCTGTTGTACAACAATGTGAATATAATTAACACTATTGAACTGTAGGCTTAAAAACAGTTAAGATGGTGAATTTTATCTTATATGTTTTTAAACACAATTAAGAGTAAAGAAATTAACTTGAGTTAAACAAAAACAATGCCTTGTTTCTTGCACACATACCTTTACACAAAAGTCACAGAAAACCCTTGTGCTTCTAGATCAGTGGTTCTCACTTTGAGGGTGAGGAGATTTTGTTCCTCTTCCATCAGGGGACATTTGGCAATATCTGGTGACATTTCTGGTTGTCATATCTGGGTTGGGGCTTGTTACTGGAATCTAGTGAGTGGAGGCCAGAGATCCTGTTAAACATCCTACAGTTCACAGGACAGCACCCCTTCCCTCCCCCCGCCATCCTACTACAAAGGATTATCCAGTCCAAAATGTCATTAGTGCTTCTTTTGAGAAGCCCTGTCCTAAATTATTAATCAGCATGTGTCATTGTTGTGTTCGTCTTTTCCTTCCAAGCTGGGTTAGCAGAATTCAGGCTCTGGGAGCAAGAAATGGTCGAGGCAGGAAGGGTCTAAGCTGAGAGCATAGAGAGAGGAGTCTCTTGTTCAGACATTACTGAAACCCACGAGAAAAGAAAATAAAAATAAGAAAGGAGGAGGGAGATGAAGCTTTGTAAGGCGGAGATTGGTATTGGGAGTTTGGATGAGGAAAGTGTAAAGGAAAGACATTAAACAGACCACTAGTGGGTCACGGCTCTGTAGGGTTCTGTACTAAGTACCTTACATGTGTTATCTCATGCAATCCTTGTAACTTCTCTGAAATCATGTAAAATTATTATAGTACAGACAGAAAAATAGACTGGATAGGGAATCTTGGCTTGGTTTGATAGATTTAATTGGTTATAGAAAGTGGTTGTGGTTGTCCCTTAAAGGGCTGGTTCCTTCTTTGTCAAAGCCCAGGAGGAGAGCTGTACCTCACTATTTCACTGAGTGCTGGGATGGTGATCAGGGCCAAGGCATGATGGGAAAATACCAGCAAGTGACTTGGGAGACGAGAGGGGGCGCCAGAACCCAAGAGAGAGGGGGTGGAGGTTCTTCTGTTGCTCTTCCACAGCTTTCTGAGTAAGTTTGTTTCCTCTTCAGACTCATCTCTAAAGTTTAAAACAAGTGGATTGCATTTAGTAATCTGTGTCATTCTGGTCCTGAGAATTAAGCCAACCTTCATGGTGTTTCTTAACTCCTTTCTTTACCAGATGAGTTAATGTATGGAGTTAAGTGCAGAAGCATGGCCTCCTGAGGTGACAGTGATGGTTCAGGCTCTGTTCCTAGGTTCCTTCTGGCATCCCCCGAGGAAAGGAAGGAGCTTGTGGAGTGGGGTGGTTCAGCCGCTGTGACTGGCTCTCACTCCGGTGCTCTTGCCCCATACATCAAAATCAGCTTCGAAAGAACACCCACCTAAGGGCTTGAAGGGGCACAGGAACCTCTGTTTCACAAAACTGTCCCAAGTTGAGTTTGTTGAATTTAGCAAGGTCCTGCTGAATCTTCCCCATCTATGTCCCTACCCAGTTTCACCACTTCCCTGAAGGTGCCCAACTTTTCCGGAAGGCGGTGAGCTATTGCTAGAGGAAGAGAGAGATCAGAGAAGAAGGTGACTCTTTAGGGGGCAGTGGGTGCTGGAAGGCCATATTTGACCTGCCCAGAGCCGAAAGAATTGGAAAAAAAGAAAATATATATATAAATAACAAATATATTTCTGTGTTCTATTATTATCATCAGCTATATATTATTGAATGCTCCTGGAAAGCATTAGTCATTCTTACTATGGTTAGCTATATATTATTGAATATTATTATTTGTCAATATTCCTATTACAATCAACATTACTATTATTAGTTACATATTATTGAATGTTCCTTGGAAGCAGTAAGCCTTTTGTAAACACTTTCTCTAATCTTCATAACAAATCTCCAGTGTTGATGTTATTCCCCTATTTAACAGATCAGAAACCTGAAGCTGAGAGAAGAAAACACCCTGTCTAACACAAGGAGCTAGTAAGTATTGGGGTGGCAATTCACACATAGAGCTCCATGACTCCCATATCTTCCCAATCATTAGCTGGTTATACTTGTGATTTTTCTGAAGATGCTAGGAGTTTAGAAAAAAAGGAAGTGTGGGTACATTTCACAAATCGACAGTCTCTAAGTATCACATCCTGTGTAGCTGTAAACACTGGACTAAGGAAGGACTGGTGCCTTTCAAAAGATAAAGACAAGTAAGAAATTCTGAAAGGTCTGTATAGGAACCCAGAGTTAAAACTTGCTGGAAGCTTTGGAGAGCTTAGCTGGAACCAACGGGCTGATCCTTGGGCACAGGTAGGCAATGCTGGGAGACTTCTCACTCACCAGTCCCCTGCTGTGATTCCTGTAGAGGGGATATTTGATTTGAAGCTCCTTGAGAGAAGTTAAGAGACACTGGAGTATTTTGGAAATAGAATGGGCAAAGGGAAGGCGTATCAGGTTGTAAGCATTTCTGCTGTGTTCTGACGGTCTTGGTGAGGCCCTACTCTGAGGTCGTGTAATTAATGGGAGGGCAGCTCTTGCCTCTTCAGATGTTCTCAGGCCATGGGCAAACTCTGCAGTCCAGACGCTGAGAATGGTGCAGTGAAGAGAGATCCAAGCTGATCTTGGATCTTGCTCATTAAGGCTGACAAGTAGAAGATCCAGGCCTTGAAACTAGGTTTTACGACTCCAATTCTGTTCTCAAACCACTGCATACAGCTGCTTCTCCACACTGAGTAAACCCTGACACAGTCTGTTGTTGCCAAGTGGAAAGGAGGAAGAGGCAGCATGATCTAGTGAATTGTGCAAAGGCTCCAGTTTCAGGGATAGCTAGGGTCCAACACTGGCTGTACGACTTCCCAGTTGTGTGAACAGCCCTGAGTCATAACTATAACTGCAAATATTTCTTCAACATTAACTCTATGCCATGCATATATGCAAAATGTGTATTACTTCTGTTCCTAGTAAATGTTTTGATTCTGAGTCTCCCTAGATATTACGTGGTCTTGCTAATTAACTAACTAACTAACAAACACACAGGTTGTTGTAAGGATTGAAGACACTGCAGGATAACGTCTAGTAAAATATGATAAAAATATCTAGGATTAATGCTAATAAATATTATTATTATTAGACCAAAGAAAATGAGCAGAATTAGAGAGTCTGAGCAGTACAGAACTGAACTGGAAAAGGTTGGCAAATAGAACCCTTATTACATCTCATGACTGGTAGGGGAGTTTGAGGGTGAAATTCATCAGATATATGGCAATTCAATTGATGTAGGTAGGATTAGGGGAAAGAGAAATTTCTATATATTGCAATTTTTGTGTGACCACTTGCCTCTGAACATTAAGGCTTCTCAATATTCATGTTGCTGCCTCTCTGTGATGTGTTTATTACCTAAAATCAATGGACTGTGCCAAACATTATGGAAAAATATTCATGAAACCAAGATTTTGTGGTTTTTACAACTCCATACTACCAGTTTCCTTCCTTAAAGGACAAGTCAAGTCTGGGCTAATGGGAAAATACTGGCTTGCAGTTTTAGGAGTCAAACCTTGGTGCTCTGTATTTTGTAAGTGCAGAGTTTATTTTCTCTTCCAGCCTTGGCATCACCATCATGATGTCACAACCCAAGACCAATGAGACCTTCATAGCTCTCACACCAAATGGCATCAGCTTCCTCCAAACAGAGGATCCCAGACTTACCAACAAGAGGCAGGACAGCCTGAAGAAACATCTAAAGGCAGAGGTCAAAGTTCTCGGGGTAAGCCCAATTCAGAACATGTTGGAGTGGGATGGAGGAGTGAGAACGGGAAGAAACTGTGTATATCTTGGGAACAGAGATCCCTTGTGAGTGTGAAGACCCTTAAGTTATGCCAGAGGGACTCCAGGTTGATCTGAAGACCAAAGGAAGCCACTTAGAGAGCCATCTGAACCTTCCCCAGAACTTTTCCCTATAAGATAGTATTAAAAATGTTTTTTCCCCGTTCTGAATATGAGAAATTGAGGATTTTTGTTGTTGCTTCTGTATTTTAGTAATAAAATATTTCTCTACATTTTCTTTCTTTTTTTATTTTTGTGAGAAAGATTTTCCCTGAGCTAAAATCTGTGCCAGTCTTCCTCTACTTTGTATGTGGGATGCCTCCACAGCATAGCTGATGAATGGAGCAGGTCCACACTCGGGATCTGAACCCACCAATCCGGGCTGCCAAAGTGGAGCCCACAGAATCCCAACCATTCGGCCATGGGGCCAGCCCACCGCATAGAAAAAGAAATTTTTTAAAAAAGCACTTTCTTTTTTTTTTTTTTTCAGGAAGTGTAGCCCTGAGCTAACGTCTGCTGCTAATCTTCCTCTTTTTGCTGAGGAAGATTGGCCCTGAGCTAACTTCCTCTACTTTATATGTGGGATGCCTGCCGCAGCATGGCTTGACAAGCAGTGAGTAGGTCCACACACACCTGGAACCAAACCAGCGAACCCTGGGCCGCAGAAGTGGAATGTTAGAACTTTGCTGTGCTACCGGGCCGGCCCCAAAAGAACACTTTATTGAGGTGTAATTGGCATACAAAAAGCTGCCCATCTATATATATTTTATAAAAGAAACGGTGATAAATAATTATGTATTTTATATACATTTTTTTCTGTGTGTTCACCTATTGCATGCTTAATAATCTGACTGATTTTTTGAAGGGAGTTTTCCCCTCACTACAACTTACAGGAAAAAATGAACTTCCTTCTCCTCTTTTCTCCTTCCCTTTTGAGAACAGAAATGATATTTACTTCTTGTTTGTTTCCCTCATTTCATGCATGATTTATTAAAGAAATTCTTTAAGAGTGAAGGGAGGAGGGAAGGAAAGGGTATATCTAGGACTGGGAAGAAAATATAGAGTTCTGCTTCCTAGACTTGTCTCTGCAGGTGTATGATCTGAGGTGAGGCAACCCATTTGACCAGGTTTCAGAATCTAGTAGGACTGATTGCCTTGCCTAAAATATACAATCATGTGGCTACTGTGAGGCTCATATGACTTATGGTTTAGAAAATTGCTTGGTAAATATTTATAGAGCTATAAATGTCTGAGGTGGATGTCAAGGAAGAAAACTTTACCTCATAATATAGAACTTCAGAATCCTCAGCTATAGGAATGCAAACTAAAGAGGACAAGACTCTATGTTGTTGTGTCCAGTGGGGTCTGGGGGATGTAAGGAGGAGCTTCCTCCCTCGCCAGTGCTCAAGAGAGTGTGAGGGCATTCAGATGTTCCCTGTTCCTGTAAGAGGTAGAAGGAAAGTTAGTACCAATGGAATTGGAGAGCTAGGGAAAACAGATTCTAACACTCATTATGAGCTGAGAGAAGGGTCGTGAGCAGACAAGGGCAGAGAGGCAGAAACGCCTGAAGGCTCGCTGAGTACCTGCCAGATGGTCCAAGGCAGTAGTTTTCTGTGGCACAACGGCATCTACTCCAAAATATCTTTTCACAGTTCTCACTCCAGAACTTTTACAGTGACATTATCCTCGCTGGGATCCTGCAGAAGGTGAGCACCGTGGAAGAAATGAAGAGATCTTTACAAGTGCTGATTTTAATCTTCCATCTCACTTCTTCCAACAGGCTATCCAGATCCTGTGTGGGATGATGGTGTTGAGTTTGGGAATTATTTTGGCATCGGCTTCCTTCTCTCAGCATTTTACCCAAGCGTTTTCTATTCTGTTGAAGGCTGCTTACCCATTCATAGGAGCCTTGTGTGTGAGTAGAGATCCTTAGGAGGGCAACCTGGGATGGAAGTGGGAGGACGAAGCCAGTAGTTTAGGCTCTTCACGTCACCTTGCTGTGTTTCTGTCTGCCAGGAGCAAGGGGTCAATGGTAGAACTTCTTTTCTTCTGTGTGTAGTCCAGGGAAGAATTGAGTGTGGTGGGAGGGCAGAAGTCACCTGATTTTAAATCTAGTTCATAGCTGACTCAAAATAATCATTTCTTTTGGAGATCATCTTACTTTTCACTCCATCATCTTGAGCTATGATGAGGCAGGTGGCTTCTCTCCAGGTTTAGGTAAAAATCTGTGAAGTAAAGTAAAGTTGGGCAGGAACTTTCTATACAGTAAACTGAGCACCAATGAAAGACATCGCGCACTTACAGAGAAACCCACACGTATCTGTGGGAATCATGGAGGAAGGAGCATTTTCATCTCCAAACACTTTGAAAATGCTTTTTGTTGCATTTAGGGGCACCCAGGGCATACTGAGCCAATGTCTCTGCTTTAGTGATGGCCTGGAAATTCCTCTGAAATAGCTTCAAATCTGTGGCATCAAGAGGACCTCAGTGGTTCTTTTCTCACAGAACATATTTCTTCTAGATTAAAGTGGATGAGTCTTTCTCACAATTAACTTTTTCTTTCACAGTTTTTCTGTCAGCTTCTCACAACTTAGTAGCTATCATTTGCCTTTCTACACTTGTTTCTCTATCTGATACATCCCAAAGTCCACCTTTTTCTTTAACTGGTCCTTTTGTCTTCTTTTATTAACTAAAGTCAACACTTTATTTGGATTTCACAACTTTTTCCCAAAGGTCTTTATTCTGTTCTATGATCCTGTCAAAGATACTACATTTAGTCATTATATCTCCACAGGTTCCTCTAGACTTTCTCAGACTTTCCTTGTCCTTGATGACTTTGATAGTTTTGAGTAGCACTGACATGATTTTTGTAGAATATCCTTAAATTTTGGTCCATCTGATGTTTCTCTCATGTTTAGACTATGGTGATGGATTTTTAGGTGGAAGACGACAGAGGTGAAGTGTCATTATCATCAATTCATTTCAAGGGTACGCACTATCAACATGATTTGTCACTGATGAAGTTAACCTTGATCATGTGGCTGAGACAGTGTTTGCCAGTCTTCTCCACTGTAAAGTTACTTTCCTCCCTCCTCTTTTCATACTCTGCTTTTGGAAGCAAATCACTAAGCACTAAGTCACTGAGTCCATATTTGGAGAAGCATTTGTCCAATTTTGAAGACCCAGGATTTGTTTAGGAAGACCTAAATGTCCCCCTTAATGCTGGGACCACTGGAACTACAAATTTTCTCTTCTCTTTGTTCCGTGCCATTTTTCCATTGTCAAAAGATTTTCTGTTACTTAGCTGCCCCAAATCTATTAGCTTTTGAATACTCTAGAGAGTGAAAACCATATGTTTGATTTTCTGGATGTAGCCGTAAAGGTTTTCTGCCATCCAGCCTCACACTTTCTCTTTTCTCAATTACCATTATACCCTAGTCACTGGAGCCACTAATTTAAAATGTACATCTCTGTCCTCCCATATTTGTCAGCTTCCCCTATTCTTCTCTTTTTCCATACCATTGCTTTCGTGTTCTTTTCTAGATAACATCTGACTCCAAAACTTTCTTCTCTCATTTGAAAAGAAACTTCTTTCCTGGTTTCCAAGGCCCTTTTTTTTTTTTATTGGGATAGATTCCTACTCATATCTGCCTTTCCTTGTGCTTTTCTGAATACTCTATGGGCAAAAGGCTGTATCTAAGTATTTACTTGGGTCTTTCATCATTGGTCATTGAGTCTCAGGGCTTTTCCCATAGGAGTTTTCCATAAATACTATGATAATAACATTGTAGCTATATCTGTGTATGGAAAATTACCGGGTCATTTTCTCTCTATTCTGAGCAGTTTGTCATCTCTGGATCTCTATCAATCATCACAGAGAAAAAGTCCACTAAGCCTTTGGTGAGTATGAGAACCATAACCCACAACTTGATGGAAGGAAGTGAAACTTGGGGAGAACTCTTCAAGGTCAATCTCTCCACTTGGGAGAGTCAGAAACCAAGTTTCAGAGTAGATATTAGGCAGGGTTAGGAGTTGAGTTGGGTTCATCTATATTCCTGCCCAGTTCACGTTTCTCCAACCTCTGTACCTTAAATCACAGTCCACATTTGGGGTATTGTATTATATCCTAGACCAGTGCTCAGGAATCCAGTCTAGAAAAATTCTGCCTCCATGTGATGCCCTTTTGGTAGTAACTGTCCTTTAAATTTAGGTCTTCAAGGATGAAGAAGCTGACAGTGTTATAAAGAGGTTTATTTGTTATAGAGTCACTGTTTAAACCTGTCTGTCAAAACCTTTGAGAAAACCCAGTCAAAATGTCATTAGTGTGAGGAATTATCTCTCCTTCTTTTATCTATCTGATCTGAAAGCTAATGCTTTGTTAGATTTGAGTATGAACTCTTGAATCTTGAAAGTTGTCATTAGTCAATTGTATTGGCTAAGAAAATGTCTTTGCCTGCTTTAACGCTTTCCAGGGAAAATCAAATTGGAAGTGGCAGGGAGAGGAAAGCTGGATTATAGGGAGAAGCTTTTCTAATCTGTAAAGGTTCACCAAGTCTCCACTCAATCTTATATCCCTGGAGTAGTTTGATGTTGGGTGTCATGTGTGAGAATGCCATTTAACATAGTAGCAGAGAAACTCAATTTGGAAGCTCTGGCTATAAATCTCTCTCAAAGGCAGCAAGAAGTTAGGAAGAATGCTCTGAACAATGACAATCTCTCTCTTTCTTTCATTACAATTAGAGGTGATTATTTGGAACCCTCCCTTACACTCAAAACAACTAGACCAGTGCTGTCCAATAGAACTTTCTGTGAGGATGGAAATACAATAGCCATCCTGTCCAATATGATAGTCCCACATGGCTATTAATAACTTGAAAGGTGGCTAGTGCAATTGAGGAACTGAATTTTAACTTTCATTTAAGTTTATTTTAAATATAAGTAGCCTGTGTGGCCAGTGAAAACCATATGGAATAGCACAGTATGAGAATAATGTTTCTAGGGGAAGCATATAGGGCTCTTACTCTAGAAAAGAACGATATCACAGTGAATATGGCAGCAAGCACAAGGATACAAGATGAGATCTTAGGGCAAGCTCAGGCTCACCAGAGTCATCCATTTTGTATTGAATTCTACTGTTGTCACTCGTTATACCAGCCCTTTTTGAGGTTGAAGAAGAGGGCTCTCCCAGAACAAACCTAAATTATTTGAAGAAATATACACTCCAGGCATCATGGATGTTGCTGGCTATCAGAAGGCCCAGAAACATGCTTTAGTCATTATTTTGGAGAACTGGTGTTTGAAGAAGAAAAATGCCCCACCTATCCTCTACTGTGCCCCCAAAGCTACAATTACTGAGTGCTTAAAAGAAGAGGGGACTAGATGGGATTAACTAATATTCCAATTTATGGCTATTGGGTGTGTCCTGGACCACATCTATCTATAACTACAGCTTTCAGAATGGTCCTGGCTCAATTCCCCCTCTGTGAGTTGGGGTAGAAGGGAAGCCATTTCTGAGATCAGTATATTTATTCCCCTCCCTTCTTAAATGTAGAAATGAGACCCAGAGTGGGAAATGAAACTGAGGAGCTGAATATTCAAGAAAGCTGGGAAAGTCAGAGGCAAAACTATCACTGTGACCTCTCCTGACATCCAGTCCAAACTCTTTCTTCTACCTCACACTTCTGCTCACACGTTACACCATCCTTGGGCCTGAGTCTAGAACTCCGCCTACAGCCATCCATACCTAGATGGCCCTGGATGTGGCCAACCATGTATCTGTCCAGACTCTAGGGCCCTCCTGAGACTGAGAACTGTGTCTCCATACTTATTTTTAGGTGTGTGTGATTATAAGAGAGGTTGTGTGCAAGGAGGTGTGACTTGATTTGCCTGACTTCTCTGTGTGGCCCATACTTCCACGAGGGGTTTCTGAATGAGTCTGGGGAGAGAGAAACCACACCTGCCTTTGGTCACACTCTCTTGGGGATTTTGCAGGCATAGCTTCATGGACCCCTGCTGTCAGTCCAGGATAAAGAATTTAGGAAAAGCAATATTCTCTGTTACTCTACTGAAGTCCTGCATAGGGGGGAACACTTCACTTATTCTTTCACTTAGCCAAGATTTACCTTTTAAGTTCAGAGACGTTAGTAGGCACTGGGTTTAGGTCTATCAATCCTAGACTTCCTAAGAGATAGAGATAAGAAAATAAATTTTTGCAATGCACTGGCAAAGAGGTTGAGACATGTGTTGCTCATTAAGAGTGATCGTTACGCAACATTTCTTTTTCAGGTTCAGAGCAGCCTAGCTGCAAACATTCTGAGCTCTCTATCAGCTCTGGTGGGTTTCATCCTCCTTTCTGTCATACTGGCTTCTTTGGGTCCTGCCTTTTGGACGTGTGTCTTGGACAAACAGCATATACCAACTGAACGGGATTATTCTTACTATCATAGCTTATATGAAAATGATGACTGCCTCAAGGCCAAAACTATTCTGGCTGTAAGTATTTTTATAAAGGACATTCCAATCTTATAAGGTTTCTGAAAGCTGTGACTACTTATATTCCCTTCTCTTGAAAACCTCTCTTATTCTTTCTGGCTTGAGCATCTGGGAGAAGGCCAAGGCTATGTAAAGGAGAGGGGGCTACACAACTGAGATAAAGGGGTTAGGCTATGGGATTACATAATTACTAATTGGGTGGAATGGAAGAGTAAATGTCAAGCAAGGTTGATGATGAAAAACTGAAACTCATTGATAGAGTTTCTTACTAATCAAATTGATTCTATTATTAGAGGCATAAAATATGAGGTTGTCAAACTGACAATCTTGGTACATGGAGTAGTGAATTAAGAAAGACGCAGATGGCAGGAAGACCCAAGTGATCAGGAAATGTCAACAAGGAAACATGCATGTATGTGCGGTGGGGAATTAATTTGGTCTGAGCAGACATCAGGCCCAGCACTGAGAAATGGAGACTAGGAAATATGAGATTTGAAGGTCAGGGTTTCTCCTTCCAGTTACCAAAGTGATGCGCAGTATAGATCAGGCACGAAAGCAACATTGTGTTGTTTTCATTATAACTTACAGAGGTTGATTTATTAAATTGGAAATATAGGAAGATGGAGAATGTTAACTGATTATGACTATCGTTATTGGAGGAAGGAAAACTGTGGAGTTTGGCTAATAGAAGCCCATCCAAAGGAGTTCGGATATACAGAATTGGATGTTCATTTTGAATTTTATAACGAACTTTCACAGTTAAAATCTCATTGATTCTCACAAATCTCTGAGAAGGAAATATCATTATGCACGTTTGATAAATGAGAACATAGAAGCTAGAGAAGTAGAGACCTGCTCAGGTTCACACAGCACTAAGCAATAAAGGTGAAACTAGAATGGGAGCTGTTGCTTCTCAGTTCTGGGTATTATTACACCACTCTGCTTCCTCACTGAGTGGACAACGTGATCAGATTTAGCTATACCTCAGAGAGGTAAGAACACGGTGTATAAAGGGGGCTAGTGATTTAGTTACTGCTCATCCCTCCTCTTCCTCTCAAGGAAATAAATGAGAAAAAGGAATTCATTTAAGCCAATTGCTAGTCTTGGAAGGAGCAGTGTTCTCTTCCTCATTGTGTCCTTACTTCATTCTCTGATGGTTGAGACAGTCTTCATCTCTACCATCACCTCTCAACAAGGCCTGAAGGCTTCAGTTGACTCAAGCACCACCAACCTCATATTTCCTACATTTCAGGGAACCATGTCTATAATGCTGATTTGTACAGTGCTAGAATTCTGCCTAGCTGTGCTCGCTGCTGTGGTTTGCTGGAAGCAGGCTCACTCTGACTTCCCTGGGGTGAGTGTATGAACAGGCTCCTGAGTCTTACCTGGTGTGTCTCCATTTCTAGTCTGTGTTGAGCCATGTCATCAAGAGTGGCAGAAGGGACCGTCAAATGTGTGTCATGAGATATACATAGGAGGTGGTTTGGTGGTGGTGGAAGACAGTTGGATGAGGAAGAACAGATGGCAATTGAGTAGCTGACCAGCTGAAGATTCACTGAGTGGGAAGATAGTTGAATCTGAGAAATCAGCTGGTTCAATCTTCCCATTTTTGTAAATGCAGAAACCTAGGAAGTTAAATGACTTGTCCAGAATTATGCTATGAGTTTGCCTGTGCTCAGCTCAGTGGAACTTGGTTTGCCTCTCTTCTAGGCAGGAACACTGTCTACTACAGCCACTAGTTTCCTTACAGTCTTGACTTGGTGAAGGGCATTCGCAAATGTGATTGGATTTGATAAATATCCTATTCTCTGATTTTCCCTTCTTGTGATCTTAAATTTTTTTTACTCTTAAAAAACACTTTTAAAAATGTTGACTAAAAGTCCATGAGACACCACCTTACCAGCATCATGGACTCATGTCTTCAAAAATTAAAAAGTTTTGATTTATCCAAAATTTTATTAGAGTTAGCAGACTGAATACAAGGCTAATAAATAGTAATTATTTAAAGAACTTAATGACATATAATATTCATCTTGGAATAGCTAAGAGTTCCAAGTATGAGGTTTGGTGGAAATGGCATCAAGATATATATGGTTGAACCTGAGTGATGTCTGAAGAACTGACATATTCTGTTTCTTCTAGAGTGTGCTCTTCCTGCCTCAGAGTTATAAGGATAAATCCAGCATGCCCCCAAGAGCACCTTCTGACTCTGGATATGAAGAATTAATGACTTTTTAGGGAAAAAAAAGGAAAATATCCATCGGAAATTTGGTTTTATGATGATATATGGAAACCACCCAAAGAGACTCAACTTAAGAAAGCAAAGTTTGAGTTCCCTGAAACGTAGGCTTTTATATAATGAACATTAAAAAAAATCAACCAATATTTGTTTTCTTGTCATTGAGTATATGTGTTCAATGGGGGTCTCTTCATTTGCCTGATATTGGCTTCAGTCAAAGTACAGAACTGTAAATTACCACTGACTAGACTGGCCGAATAGTCAGACCTTTCCCAGAAAACCAGGCAGAACGTGATTCAGTGGATCATGGTGATTTAAGTAAAGGAGACACCTTTTTCTTGTACCCCTTAATTGCCAGTGAGAGTTAACTGATTTATTGAGGTGTTCAAACTCTTTTACAGTAGACGCTAGTGTTTCATCACATGTATTTCATTCATTAGTCCATGCAGACCAGCCAGCTACAATTAAGCCTCAGGAACTACATAAGTAATCGGCTTTGAAATAAAATCTTTATTTGATTACTATGACATGTGTTTTTCCAATGCCCCCAAGCAATTGAGTCAATTCTGACACTACCTGGAGATAGCGTCAAATCTCACAGGTTAAGGCCTCAGTTCCAATAGACTGCCCCCCCTCCCCCCCCCCCACCTACACTTCAGACACCAATCACGAGCCCAGGTTGTTACCAGTGCTTCTGACCAACCGGCTGGAGCTGGGAGGTTCCCAAGACCCCCTCTTCAATTCAATTAATTTGCTGGAGCAGTTCACAGAACTCAGGAAAACATTTACTTAATAGACTACCTGTTAATTCTAAAAGGATATAACAGAAACAGCTAGATGGAGGAGATGTGTAGGGTAAAGAAGGGGAAGAGGTGGAGCTTCTATCTTCTCTCTGGGTACATCACTCTCCCCAAATCTACACACTTTCACCAATCCAGAAGCTCTCCCAGTCCTGTCCTTTTGGGTTTTTCTAGAGGCTTCATTATATAGTGATGATTGGCCTCAATTTCCAGCCCCTCTCCCCTCCCAGGAGGTCCAGGGGTAGAACTGAAAGTTCCAACCCTCTAATCCAGGTTGGTTGCCCTGGCAACCAGCCACCATCTTTTGGTTACCTAGGAGCTTCCCAAAGTCACCTCATTAACATAATAAAAGATATCTTTACCACTCTTTCACTTAGGAAATTCCATGAATTTTGAGAGCTTTGTGCCAGGACCTGGGAGGAAGATCAAATATATATTTCTTATCATAAATCACAACACCACAATTACATATTTTTTTTGAAAACTCGTTTTGCTACTTTTCCTTGTAAACACAAAATAAGTCAACAAAGATGGATATAAACCTAAATTTGAACTCCCCTTCCCCTCATCAAATAGGCAAACAAAACAAACAAGCAAACAAAAGTTAATTGAGTGCGTACTGTTATTAAGAGACAACCAGTTCATTTTTTTTCTGATTTCAAAATAAGAAAGAACAATTGTTCAAGTGTAAAGGTTAAGCCTCAACACACACAACTACACCTGTGCGCATACACACACACAGGTGGGGAAAGAGATCCTCAATTTTATACGAGCTCCAGTCCTTTGAAAGATCTTTTCATGTTTTCCCGACGTGACCCACTGTATCAAGGTCGTCCCACTGTATCAGATCTGATGCTGCAACGTTTTCCCTGTCCTGTTTTCCAATCTGAGAGTGAGATGGTGCTTCCTTTGGTTTTAGCTCTGTCTTCAAACTCTCTCCTCATTATGTCTCCTCCTTTTCTTCTGCATCCCCCTACACACATACACAAACACACACACACACACACACACACACGCATATGCACACCATTCCTCTTATTTATTTGCCTAATTATGGGCATTCAACATTTATTGACACTTTTTGGGTACCCATTACTATGCTTGATGCCAGGGTTACAAAGGTGAAAAAGATAGATACACTCCTTAGCCTCAAGGAATTCACCATCTGTTGGGATTGTAATGACAAAATAGAGATGACAAAATTAGAGAAAGATTGTACAAGGCACTAATGTGCTGTTTGTTACACATGCACTATGGTGCTGCTTGAGCACAGAATAAAGAATACGCTCTGCTCCCTAAAAGAATGTAGACGATAAACGTGTGTGTGTGCACACACGCATGAGAAAGAGACACACACACATACACACAGATTTCTTCCTTTGAGAACTCCACCTTCCCAGTGGACATTATCCCAGTGGGTTTGTCATTTACATGGTGCCACATCCTTCCACAGGGGAGGAATATGACCCAGACCCCACAATCAGTGTATTCTACCCACTGTCCTCTCACTCTAGCTCTCTTTCCTCATCCCTGCTACCATATCTTCACCACCACACCACCACTTCCATCGTGATTATCCAAAAAACTGTCCAGTACCCACAGTTTCCCCGGGGCCTCTCTTCAGCTTTGACTTCTTTCTCCGAGAAGGCAGCCAGCCCTTTAGGCAACACTTGAAGCCAATACTTACAGGTTCAACCTAATTGTCAAGTCAGCCATCCCTATCTTTTCTGTTAAGCAGCAATGTTCCTCTAGCCTTAATGAAACAAGATTGATGTCTACCTTGAGATACGAAGATTTATTGAAACTGCATTTGTAAAGCACTTACCATTACATCTGGCACATAGAAGATACTCAGTGAACTTTAGTTTTATCCTCTATTTTCTTACACCTCTCCTCCCCCAATTTGATCCTCTATGACTAAAATCAATTTTAATCTCAATCCACCTTCAGGATTTTGCACCTGATTATTCTCATAAAATCTTTCATTTCTTCAAGGAAAGTCTGTAGAGTGCTCTAAACAGAGAGTGTCAGACTGTGTGGTAAATGTATTTTCTCTCCCCTTTGCTGCAGAGAAAGATTTTGGAATTAATGGTCTTCTCAGAGCTTCCGCACAGGTGACTCTACTGGCATCCAGTGGTGATAATCCAGTGGTGATAATGAGGAGTAATTTTTCCCCCATGTAAATCGAAAAGGCAGGTCAGTATACTAACTGTGTCTCCCCAGATAAGTGCACTGGAAGCAGGTCACTTAACAACGGGAATTCGTGCCTGCAACCTGTGTCTGTGTGTCATCAGTGAGGGGACTACTCATCTTTCAGAAATTATTTGTTATTTGCATCTGCAAAAAGATATACCAAACGAACCATAACCATAAGAGAGTATAAAATATATTTTAATATAAGAAACACTATTAGAGAGAAAGAAGGGTATTTTATAATGATAAAAGGGTCACTATAGCAAGAAGATAAGAGTGTAAATGAATGTGTACCTAACAGCAAAACCCCACAATATATAAAGCAAAAACTGATAGAATTGAAAGGAGAATTAGAAAACTCACTAGCTATCATTGAGTTTCAAGAGCCTCTTGGTCATTGATAAAAACTACGCAAAAGATCAGGAAGGAATTAAAAGTCTTGAACAATACTGTCAACCAATGTAACCTAACTGATAGATACGTCTATTTATATTTGTATATATAACTGATATGCATATGTATATTGCTGTACAGCAATAGAAAACTAATACAGATCAAATGCTAGATCTTAAAATAAGACAACAAATGAAATGTATATCAGTTATATATATACTGCATATACATATATTAATATAACTACATATATTTATTAACATTTATATATTTATATATTAAAACACTCCGCTCATTGACTGCAGAACATCCATACTTTTCAAGTGCACACATGGAGCATTCCCCAGCATTGACCGTGTTGTACACAGAATTATAAAATGGCTATCGATGATCCTCACTCTTGTATAATCTCCTTCCAGAGTTTGAATGAAACTGTAACTATCATGAAATCTCACTCCCAGAATTATATTATGTTACATGGCAACGGGGCTTTTGAAGATAAAGTTGCTAAGTTGAATTTGGATTAGTCAAAGGGAGATTATCTGGGCAGCCTGATCTATTCACATGAGTCCTTCAAATCTGGGTCTGGAGGTCAGAGACAGAAAGTCAGAGCTTCAAAGCAGCAGAGACATTCTCCTGCTGGCCATGAAGTGGTGCCATGTCTTGGGGTGAGTCATGTGGCAATGAACAGTCTATAGTCTCTTGAAGGCTCCCAGTTGACGGCCAGCAAGAAATGGGACCTCATTCTCAGAGTTGCAAAGAACTGACTGCTGCCAACACCCTGAATGAGCTTGGAAGAGGACTCTATACCCAAGATGATATTGAAGCCTGTCCACACTTGAGTTCACCTATGTGAGACCCCGAACAGAGAACCATCTGCACCATGCCCAACTCTTGACCCACGGACACTGTGAGATGGTAAATTTGGATTGTGTTAGGACACTAAGTTTGTGGCAATTTATTTGTTATACAGCAATAGAAAACTAATACGGATCATATGCTAGGTCTTAAAACAATACTCAATACATTTTAAAAGATTGAAATAATAAAAAGTATGTTCTCTGAACAAAACAGAATTAAATTAGAAATTAACAGGAGAAAGAAATTGTAAGAATCTCTAAATAACTGGAATTTAAATCACTCACTTCTCAATTGACCATGGATCAAAGAAATCAAAAAGGAAATACAGAAATATTTTGAACAGAATAAAAAAGAAAACGCAGCATATCAAAATTTATGGGATATAGCTAAAGTAGGGTTCAAATGAAAATTTATGGCTTTAAATGCCTGTATCAGAAACGCAAAAAGGCCTCAAATCAATAACCTAAGCTTTCTCCCTATGAAACTAGAAAAAGGAGAGCAAACTATATCGTAAGTAAGCAGAAATAAGGAAATAAAATTAAAGTGACAATCAAGGATGAGAAAACAAAAATATCATTTAAAAAAAAATCAATGAAGCCAAAGTTGGTTCTTTGAAAATAACAAAATTAACAAACTTTAGCTAGACTGACCAACAAGTCAAACTGACCCCAGAAGAATTAAAGAACTTGAATATATAATAAGTAGAGAAATTGAAATAATATTCAAACACTTTCCTACCAAGAAAAGCTCAGACCCAAATAATTTCTCTTTTGAATTCTATCAAATATTTAAAGAAAAAATAATACCAATCCATTACAGACTTGTTCACAAAAGAAAGGAGGAGGGGACACTCCCAACCTAGAACATGAGGCCAGTATTACTCTGAAACCAAAGCCAGACAAAGACGTTAGAAGAAAAGAAAGCTACAGAAAAATATGCCTCATGACTGTCATTTTACATCCTCCTGAGGTCAGAAGGTCAAAGCCAGATAAGATGCTCATTCTGGTGGTGCCTCTTTTATCTCAGTGTCAAGTACAACCCTAGGTGAGAGGCATCCCATTTGGGAGCTTGTTTTGGTCTTAGTATAGCCATTCTGATCCTGCCAGCACCTGCAGTGTTTCTATGGCAAAATAGGCATTGACTGTTCATATGACAAAGGAGGAGCAGCAAGGCATTTGTCCTTTTTTGAGTATGTATGATGTACCCATACGTTCTGGTAAATTCTGAATGCGCCAGCGCCGTTTTAACAGGTGTAACCAATTTATCAGTTTTGGTTGCCCAGGTTCCTCAGGTTGGAGCTCCACCTGCTGGCCATAAAGGGCAAAGCTCACTTTTGCTTTTGCTAAGCAGAACACTAAACATGAATTTTTGGCTGACCTGCCACACTTTTGCAGTTCCTGACTCTTCCCTTTCGCTAGATCCTGTGATTAGCTTTCTATTATTTCCATATTATCCTGAGAAGTTTTATTTTCAGTCACTTATTTCAAAGCCTGTTCTGCTTCAAACCAGAGTGGATCAGTAACCACCTCAATAGCCCCTTTATCAGAACCATCCTTTTACTTTATAGGGAAATCCTTAGCAATATTTTTAGTTAGAGATGAGTCTGGATCTTGAACGCAGTGTCGCTTCTGATGCAAAAAGCTCTAAAGGTGGCAGATAGACAGGGTCCAATTTCTAAAGAAGACTCACAGGATCCGATCGGACAATGCTTACAACGTTAGGGTCACTTGCAGGGATACACAGAATGCAGCAACAGCATTAAACTAAGGATATGCATTCCAGTTGAAGACTGCCTCACAGCGAGGGGTCCAGAAGGCCAGGCTTAAGTTCCAGTTGTCCTCCTCTCTCTCTGTGATGCGTGTTCTGTTTTTGATAAGGAACCCCAACAGGACAACTCAGAACCAGGGATCCCCAAATTTTAGTGGTGGTTGGGGCTTTTTATAGCTGGCTGGTCATGTGGGCATATTTCTTGTTATGTAACCAGCCCCAATGGCAAATCATTCTGTGGTCTCACTGAAGCCATGTGCAAATCACCAGTCACATTGTTATCAATAAATAATGTTGACAAGCTGCTACAAACCACCCAGAAACTCCTCACACCCATGGCTACAAAGCAATGCTGTGAATCAGTGGGTTCATGCCTTGACCAAGAGTCAGTGCTGTGCAGGTGCTTCAGGAAAACAGCTCAGGCCAATTTTAGGATTGCTGAAGTTAACTCTAACAACACAGTTTTGATATTCATGGTTTGACTAATTACCACTTGTGTGATCTTGGATCACTTCTCAACTTCCATATTTTTAAAATTATAAAATACATATAACAAGTATATCACTGTGTCTTATAAGGATTGGAAGAAGAAATGCTGAGCACCATTCACTACACCTGGTTTATTAGACATTGGTTATATACATGTGTCAACTTAAGAGCAAAATTTGCCTGATATTGCATCTCAAAATGAGTTTATTTGGGAATAGCCAAAAGAATTGTAATTCAGGATGTGCATGCTGTGGCAAACCATAGGCAAATCTGCAAAAGAAGGAGGGGAACTGCTTTTGTAGAGAAAAAGGGTGAATAGAGAGGAACTGTTCTAAACGAATGTCCATTTGGGGAAAATAGTTCAGGGCAGCAACGGCTTCTCATGGGCTGGGCTGTTGCTGGGTAGGGAGAGAAATCTTCCTCCAGTCATAAAGCAGTTTTACTTACCGTGGAAAATGCAAGCAGAGGTCTCCTCCTGTTTGGTGTAGTTGATATGTATGATTGGGCATGAGACCTCTCCCTACAGGCCTTCCCAACTCCAATTTAGTTAAAGTTTCTTTTATTAATTTCCACGTATGTCACTCTCTATTGTTTGGTTTGAGATACAGAAAAGGAAACATTGTTCTAACCTTTCAGAAGTGTACTCTCTGCCAGGACAAAAAGGGTTTGACAGAAGGAAGAGGCCAGGGTTTGAAGTCTCTTTTTTGATAGGAACACCTTAAGAACATAACCAGAATTATTTAATAGAAATACAATTCAAGAGTTTGAGTCTAAATAAAAGAATGAAATGAAAACAAAAATACAGTGGAATATGGACCATCAGAGGAGTTCAGGAAGCTGTTAAAGTATCTGTATTTCTGAGCACTGTAGACGTTGATTATCTTCTGGTTATATCAGGGTTAGCTTATCTCTGCTGCCCCTATACCTAGCCTAAAGTTGGAAATGAAGAACCCTGGAGCAAAAATCCTACGGTAACAATCCTCTCCTGCAGAGGGTAGGGCAACTCAGTGGAAGATAAGCAGATGCAAGTTGATGTCGAACCTGAAGTGAGTTCGCTCACCCATTGTGCAGCAAGCCAATCTCTGACACCGGGTGTAGTGGAAGAAAGCAGGAATTTTATTATCGCACAGTGCTGAGCAAGGAGAGAGGGCAGCTAATGCTGAAATCCCAAACTCCCCAAAAAGCTAAAAGTAAGGGTTTTTATTTGGGGTTTTAGGTAGGAGGGGGGAGCATATGGCCTTGCTGGTCAGAGCTTTCCCACCAGCCTGTGTTTGGCCTTGAGACTACTTGCAGAGAGGAGGGAGCCTGTGACCTTGCTGGTCAGCAGCTTTTCCACCAGCCTGTAGCTCCTTGGCAGGGAGGAGGAGGAGATAACACATCCAGGTGCTTGACCTTGGCTGTGTCTGTCTCCATGGGGGATAGTGGATTCTGGAGCCAGGAAGCCAGGGAGTAAGCAGGGAATGAATGCTTTGGTTTCAACCCCATATATGCTGGGTTCAATGTAGGGAAACTGATATCAGGGCAGGTATCACAATGTTGCAAACTAGGATAGTTTTCAACCTACAACCTGAGCAGCCTTATGTAGACAACAAGGTCAGCACAGCTCCATTTCGGTTTTATATATTGTGGTGGAACTTAGCAATGATTCTGTGTGTGAGTCTGGGCTGGGTATATGCAAAACCCCTGGATTTGGAGCAGATCCAAGCTCGAGGGGTGAGGACTGGAGGTGAAGCAAAAACTTCTTTCTCTGCCAACAAGGCAGTTGTTCTGTCAGGATTTTCTCTTGATGTTGTTTGTTTAGTAATGACGTATGTACAGACAATACTGTTACAAATACATTTCCTACTGCCCAGAGTCAACAGACTTAGTTTTTTCTGCCATATTTGCTTCAATGTTACAAAATAAAAATAAATAAATCTTTGCAGGTAGAGTTGAAGACTCAGCCCTGAGCCTCCATCCTACTTTCCTCCCTTCTTAACTCAGAGACAATCGTTCTTTTGAGCTTCATTTGTTTCCGTCCCGTCCATATAAAATTTTTACCACATGATTATGTGCTCATACACATGATAGGGTAGTGGGGTTTTTTTGTTTTGTTTTGTTTTGCTTTTTAAACATTGGCACCTGAGGTAACATCTGTTGCCTACATTCTTTTTCTTTTTTCTTCTTCTTCTCCCCAAAGCCCCCCAGTACATAGTTGTATATTCTAGCTATAGGTCCTTCTGGCTGTGCTATATGGGACACTGCCTCAGCATGGCCTGATGAGCAGTGCAATGTCTGCGTCCAGGATCCAAACAGGCAAAACCCTTGGGCGTCGAAGTGGAGTGCATGAACTTAACCACTCGGCCCCAGTAGTGCTTCCTTTTTAAATGAAATAGTTTTGAAAAATAAGATTATTTTCTTAACCAGAAGCTCAATATGCCATTTTCTTAAATTCTGAAATGCATAGATAGAAAGGTTTTTCACAGAGGCAAGTGTGTGATATGTAGTCAAAAGTAATTCAGGAAATTTCTAGAGCCACAGGTGTCACCATTAATTCTGTCTGTTCTTTGCATAAAAATTCATAATTTACCCATAAAGGTATTGCTTGTTTTTGTTTTAAGATTTCAGCAATAAATTCAAACCTTTTTTTTCATTCCTTAAGATGAATTCATTTAATAAGTAAAGGTTGTTCTCTCATTATAAGCCAAGTGATGTTCTAGATGCTAAAGAGATAGAGATCAAGAAAGTCTTTTATTACTAAGATGTTGCAGGCAGAAAAAGAAAAATGTTGCTACCACTTTTTATATTTAATTTGAGATATTTTTAAATATCTGATTTAATCTTCACAAGAGAAGGTTTTCAGTGAGGGTGTCATAATCTGATAATCCAAGCATTTCTAGTGACAGTGTAAAAAGATAAAACCTTTTTGGCATACAATTTGGAATGAGTAATACATTACAATAATATCCTTATGCTTTGATCCAGTATTCCCACACATGGAAATTTATAAATACATATAATACATTTATAAATGTTAAATGGATATTAATTTACAATAACAAAGATGCCACTTAAATATATGACATCTTGAGAATGGTTAATAAATTAGACTTTTATCCTTTATAAAAAATATTCTCCAGACATAAAAACGATAATTAAGAAGCAACACAGAGGAGTCAGCCCCACGGCATAGTGTTTACATTCAGTGTGCTCCACTTCAGCAGCCCAGATTTGTAGGTTCAGATCCTAGGCATGGACCTACACCACTCATCGGCCGTGCTGGGGTGGTGACCCACATATAAAGTAGAAGAAGATGGGCACAGATGTTGCTTCATCTTCCTCAAGCAAAAAAGAAAATTAAAAAAAGAGGAAGATTGGCAACAGATGTTAGCTCAGGGCTAATCTTCCTCAGCAAAAAAGAGAGAGAGAGAGAAATAGAAAGACTTCAAACATATAATGCTAAGTGTAAAAAATCTAGATAGAAATATGCACATAAGCCATAACTAAACTCTCAAAGATCATTTATGTATATCAAAATATTGGAACGGAATAGTGACAAATGCTACCAATTATGTTTTTTTAATGCAACTATAGGTGAATTTTTCTCTAATTTTCTAAATTCCTGTAACCTTATCATGCATTTAGCATATTAAATATCTAAAAAATAGCATAGCTTTCGAAAGAAAAAAAAAAACACAGGCTTAGAAAGGCCAATAAATGAGTTCCATTCTGTTCTTTTCTAAAAATTGATGATATTGAAATTTTAGACAGTGATGCAGAAAATTAATAAGAAAACTCAAATTGCTCTTGCTCTGAGGAAAAAGGAAATTAACTAGAAATACTCATCATGTTTCCGACAGATTATCAAATAACTTTGATGAATTATCTCAATTATATTATATCAGAAAATCCTTATGAGGTGAGATAAGCATTGCTATTGCCAAATCACAGCTGAAGAAATGGGAAATCAGAAAATATAAGTGAATTGTCTGAAGTCACAGAACAAGTAAGTGAGCGAGTTGGGATTTACACCTGGGTTTGCCTGACTTTAAGGTATCCCTTGTTTCAACTAAATCCACTGTCTTTTTCAGATATGTGAGAAACTAAATAGCTATGTCCATTTACAATGGTGAGCATCCTTAATTTCTGGATGTAGTAATGAGGCTGGTTCAAACCCCAGCATACTCCACCTAATTGTTCCTTACTGTCTCCCAGTACTGCACTCCAGAATTCCATATTCCATGGATCCCATCTTGCAGGACCTTAGAACCAGCCCTTCCAGACCTTGAGTAAGGATTGCTTATCATCTCCTTCCTATGGATTTGTTGAGAGATGGGTTAACAAGTTTTACACATGACACATTTTGCCAGTGCAAATACAACGCTGTTGAATACAATCCTTTCAGTACTAAGAAGCATGGTGGCTGCATTTTTGGAAATGCCTCTCAGAAATGTTCACAGTATTTTGAACATTGAAGGTGGCGGGTCTTAACTACAAATTTTGACTGCATGTGGTCTTTTTCAGAATGAGCAATGTTCTGAGTACCAGCGGGATTGTTGAGGGCATTCCAACAAACAAGATTCAAAGCATTCAGATGGGACAAGCAGACATGTCTGAATCCGCTCAATATCTACACAGCAAGCTGCATAATTTCCTTAAAAAGAATCTACAATCCCTGGGCATAAGTTATCTTTAGTCCTGTATACATTTGGGGGTGAGTATGGAAAATTAAATTGTCTGTAATTTTATTTGCGATGAATTATGCTATGCCAGTTTATAAAATTAGATAAAAATAGGCCAAGAAAATATGTCTGAGAATAATTTAAGTCAAATGTTTTGGTTTGACGGTGTTCTGGGCTCCTAGATACAAAATGTGAGTTTTCCCCAATATTATATCCCCCTGAGGCAATATCCATCCACAGATCTTGGTAAACTAATACAAATTTCTTGGATTTCACTCTTCTAAAGATTATTTTTAAGAGACACTGAAGGTTGAAAAGATAAAATGGGATTCCTATGTAATCTTGAGAGTGAGGGAAAGATGTCTCTAATGTAGAGAGTTTCTACTTCATCCCTATGTTCTATTTCCCTTCCTTCAGTAGCTCAGATAATGATTGGCCTGAAACCTTTCCTATTGGGAATAATTGAGATTTTTGTTTTTACTAGTCCTTCAACATCAGGAATATTTTATTCTGTTTTTATGTTGGCTACTCATTCTGCTCTGCAATGTCTCTAAGTATTCCTGTTTGAAGCACCTTGGAAATCAAAGAAGCTATATAGAAACTATAAATAAGTTAAAGAAAAAAATACGTTTAATTAGTCTAGCTACTCTTTTCACAGACAACAGCTGAGACTTTTTAGCAGAGGCACTGAGCCGAGTACTTAGGGAATTTGTAGGAGAGAAGACAAAAGTAGCCTGGGGACCAATAAGTGTTTGGCAAAAAAATGCTCTTGAATCACATGCTTCCTCCTTTGAGTGGAGACATCATCCATAAGGAGATAATCCGGGTACATTTTAGAGAGCAAGTGAATTTTCAAGTTGACATATATTTGGATAGGTTAGCATAGGGGTGTGTAAGAACGAATCATTCTTCCCATTTAACTTTATCACAATCAATAGCATCTACCTTGAGTTCTTGCCTCACCTTCTCTCCACATCAACATTCTTCTGTCCATATGCTTGTCTTTCTTATGGCTTTGCTTTGATTTTTAGCTGCAATGGAAGATATTTCTTTTGTTTTAGTTAACCCTTCCATCTATCTTTCTATGTTCACTCTCACTTCAAGAAGTCTCTGTTCCAACAATGCTTCCATGTCTTCCCGGTAACCTGAGAAGAGCCAAAATAGATGCATATTCAGTTCAGTTCAATTCAATGATTTGTTCTTTAGGAATATTTCATCATAATATACATACTGACTGGGAGAGATATGGGGTTTAGGTTGGGTCATCTAGGGTGGAGGTGGGTGAGGTAGATGGGAAAGAGCTCTCCCTCACTGATGTCTTTTCTGTCTTATAACAGTTCATCATTTCTGGATTTTTGTCTTAGGTACAAAAAACCACAAAATTTCTGGTGAGTATCATTTTCCTTTTTGCTCAGTTAATGGTTAAATAAGAACGGTTGACTCTGACTCTACACAAAGTCAAACCGACGCAAAATTTGGATATTCCACTCTATTTCATTGAGAAACAGTGGGCTAGATAGAGCACTGCAGAGATAAATTGACAAGACAGGACAAAAATCTCTGAAGATTTAGGTGAAATAATTGTGGATGTTATGATGTCATATTTCCAGGTTTCTGTACTAAGTTACTTGATCAGATAGATTCTGAAGATTCTTATCAAGACTTTGACTCAACCTGAAAATTACGAAGACTTAGTGCTGCAAGGTATAGATACTGTTAACTATGATCCATGAGGCACCATTATGACATTTTTTTACCATCTTGATGCATCTTGGATCCTTGATGGCAACCAAAAGACAGATTTTTTTGATAGGAATCTTCTGTAAATACCCTCCTCCCCATGTCTTTCATTATGCAGTTTCACACACATGCACAATTAGCCCATATATGTGCTTTATTTTATGGTTGACCAGCAAATACTAGTATTTACACTCCATAGCTTAATAGATCTCTTTTAATTTGGATAATCTGTTACCATTTCTAGGAAAATTTTAGTTCTTAGCTCTCACAGAGGAATTTGTCTTGTCCCCTTACTGCTTCCTAGAAACTGTTCTTCCTTCTTGGTTGACAGTTCACTGAAGTCTTTATAAAAATAGTTTGGAATAAGCAGTGCTATACCATCTGACATTGGGTCCAATCCAAGTTCCTCCAACTGTTTAATGTACCAGCCCTTCTCTGCTTGTGTCAAGGTGATCTTGAAAAAATATAATGGGATACAAAATGTATGTTACCACATTCTAATGTATGGGATGTAGTAAAAATCTAATGCAGCATAATTACATTTTAATTTTTTTCTCCCCAAAGCCCCAGTACATAGTTGTAAATCCTATTTGTGAGTCATTCTTGTTCTTCTATATGAGATGCCACCACAGCATGGCTTGATGAGCGATATGCAGGTCCACTTCCAGGATCCAAACCAGTAAACTCCAGGTCACCGACGCTGAGTGTGTGACTTGGCCACAGGGCCAGCCCCACAACATCATTATTGTCTAAATGTCAGCTTAATCATCCTGCCACCCAATTATGTTCTTATAAAAATAATATTGCTTTATTCTTGGTGATTATGTATCACAGTGTTTTTTATAAGGCACTATCTAAGGTTTGGTTCCCTAGAGACAAGTTTTGAGACCAAGATTTGAATATATATTTTTTGAGAAGTGAATAAATACATGAGTAGGGGAGAAGAGAAGATAGAGAGTCAGATGAGGTGCATTAGTTTGCTAGGGCTGTCTTAACAAAATACCTCCAACCGGGTGGCTTAAACAACAGAAATTTATTTACTCATGGTTCTGGAGGCTGAAAGTCCAAAATCAAGATGTCAGCAGGGTTGGTTTCTTCTGAAGTCTCTCTTCCTGGCTTGCAGATTGTAGCCTGCCCATGAGTGCTTACACAGTCTCTCCTCTGTGTGTGTCTGTGTTCTAATCTCTTTTTATAGGGGCACCAGTTATATTGGGTTGGGTGAAATACGACTTCATTTTACATTAATTGCCTATTTAAAGACCCTTTCTCTAAATACAGTCACCTTCTGAAGTGCTGAGGATCAGGTTTTCAATATATGAATTGGAGGAATATAATTCAGCCCATAACAGAAGGAAATGCAACCAACAAAATATATATTATTGAGCTAGTTTAAACTGTATGCAAAGTGGATCTTTGTCTGGAAGGAAAATTCTGGAAACTGTATTTATATATCAACTCATAGTAATCACTATTTGAAGGCAGTTCCAAGGGGGTGTTAATTCCCTGGCAATGTCTTCCTGCCATGTACATGGGCAAAGCATCATTCTGTGGGTTTGGAGAAAGGCCTCAGACACAGAATCCAGAGGGCACTGTAGAAATAAGGCCTGTGAGACATGGATGGGGCACTGACTGTGTTGGCCAAACCATGTACTGCTCAACTCCACTCACTTCCCACACTAGATTCTTTTTTCTCATCAGAACTTCTTTTAAAAAAAATATTTACAGTAGTGGAACAAGCTATAGTACCCACAGCTACAGTTATTCTGCAGCTTCGATAATATCCATCAATTCCTTCTTTAAAGCTCCATGTTAGACTCTACTAACCCTCACCCAGTACTTCTGCTTGTCTCAGTTTCTTTTCCATTGGGGTAACCCAGATGTTTCTCCTTGAGAGGTCTGAGCCTCTAGTTTCATGCCTTTGCCAGGCTATGGTTGTTTCATTTACCCATTTATAGTTATTATCAGACATGGATGCACCAAGAGGCAACCCAGTGAAGTTTATGAGTTCCAGACATAATCCTTATGACTCTGTTATTTAAGAATATACCATTTCCTCAGGAAAAAGTGAATTCTGTAGAGTAGAGTACTGTCTTATATTTTCTTCTGATTCACTGGTTTGAAGATTCCAAAATGACTTACTGTTACTAGTTTTGGTGGAACCCTTACCATGTCTCTGGATGAATGCCCCACCCCTGCCCTGCAGGAACCAGAGCCCCAAGTTCAGCAGAGATTAAACTTCCGGGGACAAAAACATAAACTCTGTAAGTGGGTCGCTGGGATATTTCATGAGAGAAGTCATCGTATTCTACCCATTAGGATTATAGCAACACATAATAGGCACTGGCTCAAAGATACATTTAGTAGTCTAAAGGACAAAGCCCCAAATCCACAGAATATGCAGGTAACTTAGATACATATTTAAGAAGTCATTCCAGAATTCTATCAAGAAGAGACATGGGCTTCATCAAAATTAAGAACTTTTAACAGGACAAGAAATAACAAATGTTGGAGAGGATTAGAGAAAAGGGAACCTTCATACACTGCTGATGGGAACACAAACTGGGGCAGCCAATATGGAAAACAGTATGGAAATTTCTCAAAAAATTAAAAATAGAAATACCGTATGATCCACCTATTCCACTATTGGATGTTTATCCAAAGAACATGAAATCAATAAGTCAAAAAGATTTATGTACCCCTATGTTCATCACAGCATTATTCACAATAGCCAAGATGTGGAAGCAACCCAAGTACCCATCGATGGATGAATAGATAAAGAAGAGGTGGTATATCTATACAGTGGACTACTACTCGGCCATAAAAAAGGACAAAATTGTGCCATTTGTAACAATGAGAATGGACCTCAAGGGTATTATGCTAAGTGAAATGTCAGATAGAGAAAGACAAATACCATATGATTTCACTCATATGTGGAAGATAAACTCATAGATAAGAACAGATTTGTGGTTACGAGAGGAGAATTGAGGGGGGCACAAGAGGTAAAGGGGCGCATATTATGGTGACGAATAAAAACTGGACTATTGGTGGTGAATATGATGCAGTCTATACAGAAACTGAAATATAGTGATATACACCTCAAATTTACACAATGTTGTAAGCCAATACGACCTCAATAAAATAATTTTTTAAAAAAAGAACTTCTGCCCTTGGGACAATGAAAACAAAGGACAGTGACTGGTAGAAAATATTTGTAAGGCATGTATTTGATAATAGTCATGTATCTAGATTATATAAAAAAACTCCCAAGACTCAATAATGAGAAAGCAAACAACGCAAGTAAAAAATGTGGAAAATAATTGAACAGACACTTTACCAGAGAAGATACAGAGATTGCAAATAAGTACATGACAAGATGCTCAACATCGTTAGTTGTTAGGAAATGCAAATTAAGAGCATAATGAGAAGCCTCTATGCTTTTATTAAACTGAATAAAATAAGACTGATCATAACGCATATTGGCAAGGATGTGGAGAACAGAAACTCCCAGACACAGCTGGTGGGAATATGAAATGACCCAATCACACTGGAAAATATTTTGGCAGTTTCTTAAAAATTTACATATATACTTATCACCCAGCCATTCCACTCTTGGGTATTTACCCAAGAGAAATAAATGTATGTGTTAATAAAAAGATTTGTACACAAATGTTCATAGCAGTTTTATTTGTAATAGCCCTCACCTGGAAACACTTCCATGTCTGTTAACAAATAAATTAATAAACAAATTTTGACATATCCATACAATGGAATACTATCACGGAGCAATGAAAAGGAATGAACTATAGACAAAGATCCTAATCTTCTTAGATATCTTCTATCTTTGAATGAGGGCCTGAATAACTAACCAGGGCCTGTTTGCAGCCTTGGTCATCGAGAAATCTGATCTTTTGTAGAGTTTAAAAGATCGAACAGCAACTCCATTAAAAGTAAAACACACCATTAATCAAAGATTCTGGTCAGTTACAGCCCATTTTTATTAATTTCATATCTAAATTAGCAAATGTACATTTTATCTAAAATATATGTTATACATATATGAAGGCTGGCATATGCTAAAAGCTCAACAAATATTAGCCAATATTCTATCAGGCCTGATACTAACTTCCTATTTTGCCCTGTTCTCTGCTTTATTTAAATTCCTTTTAAAGTACAGCATGGGCTGAAAACATGCTAAGTAAAAAAAAAAAAAAAAAAAAAACAGACACAAAAGGTCACATGTTGTACAGTTCCATGCATATGAAATTTACAGAATAGGTAAATCCATAGAGACAGCATGCAGATTGGTGGTTGTCAGGGCCTGGGGGAGGGAGTAATGGGGAGAAACTGCTTATTGGGTACAGGGTTTTATTTTGGAGTGATGTAACCAGATAGAGGTGATGGTTGCCCAACATTGTGAATGTACTAAATGCCAGTGAATTTTCCAATTTAAAATAGCTAATTTTATTTTATGTGAGTTTCACCTCAAAACACTGAAAAACAAAATACAGTATGAGCTTGGTTTGAAATTTCTCTTGGATTTGTTATGGGAGGAGGATGTGAAAAGAGACATTGACCGGCGACTAGCCTCTTCCTGGAAGATGGCCATTTCCTCCTACTATGGGAGTCTAAGCATTTGAAGTCATACTTAAAGATTAACACATAGTAATAGGGTTCTTACATCACTGCTCCAAGTCAGCATAAAAAAGACAAGGCAGTGCTCAAATCTCTTCCTCTAGTTTCTCCCAATGTGAATTTCTTGATTTTGTCATTTCATTCTCTCTCTTTCTGTCTTGAATTCTCTATCTTACCTCAGCTATCATCCTTTGTGCTTTCCATTCTTGTTTATGCATCCTTCTCCCTGACCAAGGCTTAGCTTCTGATATGGTCCCATTCATGCCATCCTACTACCGAAGTTGTTAGCTCAGGCTATACGAAATTTTCTTTTTTTTTTTTTGAGCAGAGAATCTGGATGAAAACAAAAGCCTTGGGTCAAAGACAATTCGGGTTAATATAATAGCTTCCCATTCTTTCACTGCATGTGTTCTAGGCTTATTAGCATAAACTTCTAGCTTCTGTTTCCCCCATGCTATGTGGTCTGTGGGTTCTGCACAGTGGCAGGAACTCTCCTACCTCTTCTGAACTGCAATTTTTAATTCTATGCCACAATAAATGCTTTCATTTGTCTAACTAGGAACTATTTAGGTCCACGAAACCTACCCACATGGACGGTAGCTCCCTGATTGCATCATTTGTTTCGGCTGGAGAATCACACTGAACAGATTCCTAAATTGAAACACTTGTTTAACATTTAGGTTAAGAGCCTAATAAGTCCCTGAGGCTTCTGCCATGACTTCTTCAAGACATTGCCTTTCTTAACTCGTGAATGTCCCAGGCTTTGAGAAGCATTTTCTTCCTATATTTCTTTCCAAAGTGGCATATGCTATAGTGATTTGTACCTATCTAAATTCTTCTCCTTTTTAGAAAGGCACAACCAAATTTGTAGTAGTTTGACAGGTTCCAGAGTTGGGCCTTCTCTTCTCTAACACGTAGGCTAGGAGGATGTGTTAGTCAGAATGCCTTACCTTAGAGGTTAATGCCAACATTTCTCTGGCATATTTATTCAGGAAACATTAAATGCCTTCCAGCCTATCTACAACATGTATACTCTTTGGAAATGCACAGTCATAATCTTTGAGCATGACTTTTGAGCCTCTGTATAAGCCTCAGGGTTTCAAGGTCAATAGGTCTGCCTTTTACTGTTTGCTTCTCACTTTGCAGATTACTCTCAGGGGTGCCTGCCTCAGACTGCCTTCCCAGACCTGAACCTGCCAGTTTGAATTACAAGCTCATTAGTGCTTTAAAGACACAGAAGAATCTCCTGAGCTGCAGGATAAAATACTTTTCTACTGGGGCCAGCCCGGTGGCATAGTGGTTAAGTTTGCATGCTCAACTTTGGTGGCCTGGGGT